>NW_025748689.1:0-31868 GCF_021184085.1 Oncorhynchus gorbuscha
GTGGAAGGTATAAGGGGTCAACAACATTGTGGATCTAACTTGGGGTATTTGCTGATGATGGAGGTCAACAACATGTGGATCTAACGGGGTATTTACTGATGGAGTGGAAGGTATAAGGGTCAGCAACATATGGATCTGGCAGGGTATTTTGCTGATGGGAGGAAGGGTCAACGACATTATTGGATCTAACAGGCTATTACACAATGGGGTGGAAGGTCAACACCATGTGGTTTCTAACGGGGTATTACTGATAGTGGAGAAGGTCGGCAACATGTGGATCTGCAGGGTGTTACTGATGAGTGGAGGGTCATGGCATGCTAGATCTGAGGTATTTGCAGTAAGAGTGGAAGGTATAAGAGTCCCGGCCTTGTAACCTTGGATCTAACAGGGTATTTTACCAATGAAAGTGGAAGGTATAAGGGTAAACAACATATGGATCAGCAAGGGTATTTGCTGATAAAATTGGAAAAGGGTCCAACAACATATGGATCTAACGGGGTATTTGCTGATGAAGTGGAAGAGTATAAGGGTCAACAGCATGTGGATCTAACAAGGTATTTACTGATAGAGGAAAGGGTCAACAGCATGTGGATCTGTGGGGGTGTTTACATTAGGTGGTCAACACCATGTGGTTCTAACGAAATTGTTGCACAGTAGGTGAAGGGTCAACAGCATGTGGATCCTAACAGGGTATTTACTGATAATTAGAAGGTCAACAGCATGTGGATCTAACTGGTGTTGCCTGATAAGTGGAAGACATGAGGTCAGCTTAACGTGGATCTAGCAGGGTGTTTGCTGATAGAGTGGAAGGGTCCGGCATATGTGGATCTAACAGGGTATTTACTGATAGGAGGAAGGTCGGCAGCATGTGGATCTAACATTATTACTGATGAAGTGGGAAGGGTCAACACCATGTGGTTCTAGCCAGGGTATTTGCTACAGTAGGTGGAGGTCAACAGCATGTGGGTCTGGCAAGTCATTACTGATGAGTGGAAGGGTCGACAACGTGCTGGATCCCAACGGGGTATTACTGATAGAGTGGAAGGTATGAGGGTCAACAACATGTGGATCAACGGGAGGTGTTGCTGATAAGTGAAGGTCAACAACATGTGGATCTAACGAGGTATTTGCTGGTAGAGTGGAGGTATAAGGGTCGGCAACAACATGTGGATCTAACAAGTCATTTTGCTGAGTAGAGTGGAAAGGTATAGTCGGCAGCATGTGGATCTAACAAGGTATTGTGATGAAGTGGAAGGGTCAACAGCATGTGGATCTGGCTTAAGTATTTACGGTAAGTGGAAGGGTCAACAACGTGTAGATCTAACAGAGGGTATTTGCCAGTGGGGGTGGAGGTCAACTTAACGTGGATCCAACGGTGTTACTGATAGATGGAAGGGTGTAAAGTCGGCAACATGAGATCTAGCAGGTGTTGCTGGTAGGTGGAGGGTGTAAGGGTCTGACAGCATGGGTCTGGTGTTTGCTGGTAGAGTGGAAGGGTCGACTTAACATGTGGATCTGTCAGGGTATTTGCTGATGGATGGAAGGGTCGGCTTAGCGTATGGATCTAACAGGTGTTTGCTGATGAAGGTGGAAGGTCAACAACATATGTGGATCTAACGGGGTATTTGCCACGGTAAGTGGGGGAGGTATAAGGTCAACAGCATAAGATCTGTAGGGTATTTGCTGGTAGGAAAGGAAGGTCAACAACATGTGGATCTAACGGGGTGTTGCCGATGGAAGTGGAAGGTCCGGCAACGTGTGGATCCTAACAGGGTATTTACTGATACCAAGTGGAAGGGTCAACGGCATGTGGATCTAACATGAAGTGTTGCTGATGAGTGGGGTCAGCAACATGTGGATCTAACAGGTATTTGCACGATGGGATGGAAGGTATAAGGTCAGCAACATGTGGATCTCTAACGAAATTGTTTGCTGATGAAGTGGAAAAGTATAAGGGTCAACAACATGTGGATCTAACAGAGTATTTACTGATAGGTGGAAAAGTCAGCAACGTAATAGATCTAAGGAATTGTTACTGATGAAATTGGGAAGGTCAACGACATATGGATCTAACAGGTGTTGCAGTAGGTGGAAGGAGTCAACAACATGTGGATCTAACAGGTATTACTGATAGAGGGTAAGAAATTATAAGGGTCAACAACATGTGGATCTAACAAATTGTTGCTGATAGAAGTGGAAGGGTCAGCAACGTATGGATCTAACGGGTATTTGCTGATGATGAAGGTATAAGGGTCAACAACATATAGATCTAACGGGGTATTTGCACATTAGAAGGTCAACAACATGTGTGGATCCCTAACAGGCTGTTACAATGGGGTGGAAGTCAGCACCATGTAGTTCTAACAAGGTATTTACTGATAGGTGGAGGTCAACTGACATATGGATCTAACAGGGTATTTGCTGGTAGAGTGGAAAGTCCAACCTTGTATGGATCTAACGGGTATTTACTGATAGGTGAAGGTATGAGGTCAACAACATGTAGATCTAACAGGGGTATTTGCTGATAGAGTGGAAGGGTCAACAGCATATGGATCTAACTTGAGGTATTTACTGATAAATTAGGTATGAAGATCCCGACAACATGTGGATCTGACAGGTATTACTGAAATGGGTGGAAGGTATGAGGTCAGCAGCATGTGGATCTGAGGTATTTACTGATGAAGTGGAAGGGTCAACAACATATGGATCTAACAGAGGTATTTTACTGATATAAGTGGAAGGTCAACAACATATTAAGATCTAACAGGTATTTACTGATGAGATGAGAGGGTCAGCATATTGGATCCTAGCAGAGTGTTGCTGATAGAGTGGAAGGAAATTATAAGGGTCAACTGTGAATCTAACAGGGTATTTATGATAGAGTGGAAGGTAGGGTCGACAACATGTGGATCCTAACGGGGTATTTACTGAGTAAGTGGAAGGTCAACAACATGTGGATCTAACAGGGTATTTGCTGATGATGGAAAGGGTCAACAACATATAAGATCTAACGGGGTATTTACTGATGAAGTGGAAGGGTCAACAGCATATGGATCTGTGGGTGTTACTGATAGGTGGAAGGTATAAGGGTCAGCAGCATGTGGATCTAACAGGTATTTTGCCAGTAGGAGGAGGAGTCATAACATGTGGATCTAACAGAGGTATTGCTGATGGGTGGAAGGTCGGCGGCATGTGGATCAACGGGGTGTTTGCTGATGAAATTGGAAGGTCGGCAACATGTGGATCTAACAGGGTGTTACTGATGAGTGGAAGGGTCGGCAACGTGTGGATCTAACAGGGTATTTACAGTAGAGTGGAAGGTATAAGTCAACAACATATGGATCTAACGGGGGTATTTACTGATGGAGGTGGAAGGTCATAACATATATGGATCTAACAGGGTGTTGCTGATAGAAGGAGGTATAAGGTCATGACATGTGGATCTAACTTAGGGGTATTGCTGATAGAGAAGAGAAGGTATAAAGGTCAGCAACATATTATAGATCTAACAAGTATTACTGATAAGAATTGGAAGGTCAACAACATGTGGATCTATTGGGGTATTTACTGATGAGGTGGGAAGGGGTCAACTAACATGGATCTAACTTGGGGTATTTACTGATGATGGAAGAGGTCAGCAACATGTGGATCTAGCAAATTGTTGCTGATAGGTACGGAAGGGTCAACAACATGTGAGATCTAGCAGAGGTATTTACACAGTAGAGTGGGTCGGCAACATGGATCTAACCCCAGGGTGTTCTGATGAGTGGAGGTCGGCAGCATGTGGATCCGGCGGAATTTATTTACTGATGGGGTGGAAGGGTCCAAGCAGCGTGTGGATCTAACGGGGTATTTGCTGATAGAGAGAAGGTAGGGGTCAACAGCATGTGGATCTAGCAGGTATTTACTGATAGAGTAAGAAGGGTCAACAACATGTGGATCCCAACAGGGTATTTGCTGATGAAGAGGAAGTATAAGGGTCAGCAACATGTGGATCACAACGGGGTATTTGCTGATAGAGAGGAAGGTATAAGTCAACAACATGTGGATCTAACTTAGAATTATTTACCAGTAGGTGGAAGGAGTCAACAACATGTGGATCCTTGGGGGTATTTTGCTGATAGGTGGAAGGGTCAACAACATAATAAGATCTAACGGGAGGTATTTTGCTGATGAAGTGGAAGGTCAACAACATATAGATCTAACAGGAGTATTTTACTGATAGAGTGGAAGGATCAGCAACATATGGATCTAACAGAAGGGTATTTGCTGATGGAGTGGAAGGTGTAAGGGTCAGCAACATGTGGATCTAACAGAGTACATTTACTGATAGAGTGGAAGGTACTAAAGGGTCAACAACATATGGATCTAGCAGGTATTTACTGATAGAAATTGGAAGGGTCAACAACATGTAAAATCTAACAGAATTATTTGCTGATGAAGTGGAGTCAGCAGCATGTGGATCTAACAGTATTTACTGATAGGTGGAAGGTATAAGGGTCAGCAACATGTGGATCCAGCAGGGCATTTACTGATAGAGTGGAGGAAGGTGAGTCAACAACATATAGATCAGCTTAGAATTGTTTACTGATAAGTGGAAGAAAGTATGAGTCAACAACGTAATAGATCTAACGGGAATTGTACTGATGGAGTGGAAGGAGTCAACAGCATATTAGATCAACGAGGTATTTACTGATAAGTGGGAAGGGTCAACAACCATGGATCTAACGGTGTGTTACTGATGGGGTAGAAGGGTCAACAGCATGTGGATCTGGCAGGTGTTTGCTGATGGGGAAGGTATAAGGAGTCAACAACGTATGGATCCTGAAAAAAAAAAACAGAAGGTATTTGCTGACAAGTGGGAAAAGTCAACAGCTTGTATGGATCTAACCCAAAATTTTGCTGATAAGAGGAGGAAATTATAGGGTCAACAACATGGATCTAGCAGGGTGTTGCTGATAGAGGAGAGGAAGTATGAGGTCAGCAACATGTAAGATCTAGCAGGTATTTGCTGATAAGTGGAAGGGTCAACAACATTGTAAGATCTATGGGTATTACTGATGAAAGTGGAAGGTCGACAGCATGGATCTGGCAGGGTATTTACCTTTGATGGGGTGGGTCAACAACATATGGATCTAACAGGTGTTGCGGTAGAGTGGAAGAAAGTATAAAGGTCAACAGCATATTGGATCTGGCACCAGGGTATTTACTGGTGAGAAGATCAACAACATATGGATCATGAAGTATTACTGATAAGTGGAAGGGGTCCAACAACATGGATCTAACAGAGGTATTTACTGATAAGTGGAAGGGTCAACAACATGAATCTAACGGGGTATTTACTGATGAGTGGAAGGTCCAGCAACATGTGGATCTAACAGGGTATTTACTGATAGAGGTGGAGGTCGACAACATGTGGATCTAACAGGGTATTTACTGATAGAATTGGAAGGAGTCAACAACATGTGGATCTAACGGGAGTATTGCTGATAGGTGGAAGGTCAACAACTTGTACTTTGAATCCTTGGGGTATTTGCTGATGAGGTGGAAGGGAGTCAACAACGTAACGGATCTGGCAGAGTATTGCGAGAGTAGGTGGAAGGTCAACAGCATGTGGATCCAGCAGGGTATTTACTGATAAGTGGAAGAAATTGGCTGTAAGATCTAACGGGGTATTTGCTGATGAAAAGGAAGGTATAAGGTCAACAGCATGTGGATCTGAGTATTACTGGTAGGTGGGTCAACAACGTGGATCTAACAAGGTATTTACTGATGGAGAAGGAAAGTAGGGTCGGCAACGTGTGGATCTAACGGGTATTTACTGATAGAGTGGAAGGGTCCTTGGCGTGCAGATCTAACAGGGTATTTGCTGATAAATTGGAAGGAGTCAGCAACATATGGATCCCTAACGGGTGTTGCTGATAGAGTGGAGGTATAAAGGTCGGCAACATGTGGATCCTAACAGGTATTGCTGGTAGGGAAGGAAGGGTCAACAACATGTGGATCCTAACTAGGGTGTTACTGATAGAGTGGAAGGGAGTCAACAACATGTGGATCTAACAGGGTATTCCATACTGATAAATGGAAAGGGTCAACAACATGTGGATCTAACGGGGTGTTTGCTGATAGAGTGGAAGGTCAGCAACATATGGATCTAGCAGGGTATTTGCTGATAAGTGGAAGGGTATAGGGTCAGCTTGCACGTATAAGATCTAACGGGGTATTTATGATGAAGTGGAAGGGTCAACAACGTGGATCTGGCAGGGTATTTACTGATAAGTGGTATAAGGGTCAACAGCAGTATGGATCTAACAGGGTATTTGCTAGTAAATTAGAAGGTATGAGGTCAGCAACATGTATGGATCTAACAAGTATTTTACTGATAGAGTGGAAGGGTCAACAACATATGGATCCTAACAGGGTGATACTGACCAAGTGGAAGGAGTCGCAGCATATGAATCTAGCCAAGTATTTACTGATAAGTGGAAGGGAGTCCAACAACATGTGGATCTGGCAGGGTATTTGCTGATAGTGGGTCAACAGCATGTGGATCTAACCAGGTATTTACTGGTAAATTGGAAGGGTCGACAGCATATGGATCCCAGCAGGTATTTACTGATAGAGTGGAAGGGTCAACATGTGGATCCTAACAGGGAGTATTTACTTTAGTAGAAGAATATAAGGTCAACAGCATGTGGATCTAACAGGAGTATTACTGATGAAATTGGAAGGTCAACAACATGGGATCTAGGGGTATTTACTGATAGGGGAGGAAGGTATAGGGTCAACAACATATGGATCTAGCAGGTATTACTGGTAGAGAGGAAAATTATAAAGTCAACAGCATAGATCTAACTTGAGGGTATTTACTGATAGAAATGGAAGTCAACAACAGCCTTGGATCTATTGGGGGTGTTGCTGATAGAAGTGGAAAAGTCAACAACATATGGATCTAACGAGGTATTTACTGATAAAGTGGAAGGAGTCAACAGCATGTGGATCTAACCAGGTATTTACTGATGAGGAGAAAGTATGAGGGTCAACATGTGTGGATCACAACAAGTGTTTGCACAGTAGGTGGGAGGGTCCAACTTGTGTGGATCTAATAGGTGTTGCGAAGTAAAGTGGAAGGGTCGACAGCATGTGGATCTAACAGAATTGTTACTGATGGTGGAAGGTCGACAGCATATGGATCTAACAGGGTATTTTGCTGATAGGGGTGGAGGGAGTGTAAGATCAAGCAACATGGATCTACTTGGGTGTTTGCACGGTAGGGAGGAAGGGTCAGCAGCATATGGATCTAGCAGGGGTATTTGCTGATAGAGTGGAAGGTCAGCAACGTATGGATCTAACAGGGGTATTGCTGATGAGTGGAAGTCAACAGCATGTGGATCTAACAGGGTATTTACTGATAGAGTGGAAGGTCAACAACATGTGGATCTTAGAGGTATTTACTGATGGGAGTGGAAGGTCAACAGCATGTGGATCTGTTAGAATTGTTTACTGATGAAGTGGAGGTCAGCAGCATGTGGATCTAACAGGGTGTTTACTGATAAGTGGAAGGGTCAGCAACATGTGAATCTAACGGGAGTGTTTGCTGATGAAATTGGAAGGAGTCAACAATGTGGATCTAACGGGGGTATTTGCTGATAGAGTGGAAGGGTCAACTTGTGTGTAGATCCAACAGAGTGTTGCTGATAAGTGGAAGGGGTCAACAGCATGGGATCCCAACAGGTATTTACTGATAGAAAGAAATTTATGAGGTCAACAACATGTGGATCTAACTTGAGGTATTTGCACTGATGAGTGGAAGGTCAGCAACATGTGGGATCTAGCAAGTATTTACTGATAAGAAGGGAAGGTATGAGGTCAACAGCATGTGGATCCCTAACAGGGTATTTTACTGATGAAGTGGAAGGGTCAGCTTAACATGTGGATCTGGCAGGAGTGTTACTGATAAGTGGAAGGTCAACCTTGTATGGATCTAACAGAGTGTTTACTGATAGGAAGTGGAAGGTATGGAGTCAGCAACACTGGATCTAACTTGGGGTATTTCTAGTAGGAAGGAGGTCAGCAACGTATGGATCTAACTTGGGTATTTACTGATAGAGTGGAAGAGTCAGCAACGTATGGATCTAACAGGAAGTATTTGCTGATGAGTGGAAAAATTCAAGCAACATGTGGATCCTAACGGGGTATTTACTGAGTAGGTGGAAGGTCAACAACATATGTGGATCTAACAAGGTATTTACAGTAAAGTGGGGTATGGAGTCAACAGCATGGATCCCCAACTGAGGTGACTACTGATGAAGTAGGTCCGGCAACATGTAGATCTAACAGGGTATTTGCTGATAGAGTGGAAGGGTCAACAACATGTGGATCTAGCAGGGTGTTTGCGGTAAAGTGGAGGGTCAACAACATGGCATGGATCTAGCTTGGGGTGTTTGCTGATAGGGGGAAGGTATGAGGGTCAGCAGCATATGGATCTAGCAGGTATTTACTGATGAAGGGAAGGTATAAAGGTCAACAGCATGGATCTAACAGGGTGTTGCTGACAGAGTGGAAAGGGTCGGCAACATGTGGATCTAACAGAACATTTTGCTACAGTGGGAGTGGAAGGGTCGTGACATGTGGATCTAACAGGTATTTGCTGATGAGTGGAAGGAGTCAGCGGCATGTGGATCCTAACGGGGTATTTGCTGATGAGAGAGAGTATAAGGAGTCAACAACGTATGGATCTAACAGGGTATTTGCTGACTGATAGAGTGGAAGGGTCAGCAACGTGCCAGATCTAACAGGGTATTTACGAGAAGTAGGTTGGTCGGCAACATATGGATCCTAGCAGGTGTTGCTGATAAGTGGAAGGTCAGCAACATGGATCCAGGTGTTACTGATAAATTGGAAGGTAAGGTCAGCAACATGTGTGGATCCTAACAGGGTGTTGCTGGTAGAGAGGAAAGGTCAACCTTGTGTGGATCTAACGGGGTATTTGCACAGTGAGTGGGAAGAAAGTCGACAGCATGTGGATCTAGCAGGTATTGCTGATGAAGTGGAAGGTCGGCATGTAAGATCTAGGGTATTTACTGAGAAGTAGAGTAAGGGTCAACAACATGTAAGATCTGAGGTATTTGCTGATGAGTGGAAGGGTCAACAGCATGTGGATCTAGCAGTATTTGCTGATAAGTGGGAAGGTCGCCCAACATGGATCTAACGGGGTATTTGCACAGTGAAGTGGAAGGGTCAGCAGCATGTAAGTCTGGCAGGGTGTTTACTGATAAGTGGAAGGGTCAACAACATGTGGATCTAACGGGGTGTTTTGCTGATGGGGTGGAGGGTCAGCTTAGTATGGATCCCACAACAAGTTGTTGCTGATAGAGTGGAAGGGTCAACAGCATATGGATCTAGCAGAGTATTTTACTGACAGTAGAAGGAAGGTATAGATCAACAACATGTGGATCTGGCAGGGTATTTTTGCTGATAGAGTGGAGGGTCGGCAACAGCATGTGGATCTAACTTGGGTGTTACTGATGAAGGAAGGTAAAGGTCAACAACATGTGGATCTAACAAGTATTTACTGATAGGTGGAAGGGTCAGCAACATTATGGATCCCCAGCTTAGAGTATTTTACTGATGAAGTGGAAGAGTCAACAGCATAGTAAAAAAGGATCTAACAGGGTGTTTGCTGATGGGTGGAAGGGTATGGTCAGCGGCATGTGGATCTGCAGGGGTGATTGCTGAGGCAGGAAGGAGGGTCAACATGTCTGGATCTAACAGGGTATTTGCTGATGAGTGGAAGGAATTAACAGCATGGATCTAACAGGGTATTTACTGATAGAGTGGAAGGGTCAACAACATGTGGATCTAACAGGGTATTATTGGTAGAGTGGAAGGTCGGCAACGTGTGGATCGCAGAGGGTGTTTTGCTGATAGGTGGAAGGTATAAAGAGGTCAGCAACATGGATCTAACGGGGTATTTTACTGATAGGTGGAAGGGTCAACAACAATATGAGATCTAACCCAAATTGTTTACTGAAGTAGGTGGAAGGTATAAGGGTCGGCAACATGTGGATCAACAGGTATTGCTGATGGAGTGGAGAGGTATAAGGTCAACAGCATGTGGATCTAACGGGGTATTTACTGGTAGGTGGAAGGGTCAACAACATAGCAGATCTAACAGGGTATTTTACTGATGAAGTGGAAGGGTCAACAGCATGTGTGGATCCTTGGGGTATTTGCACAGTAGTGGAAGGGTCAGCAACATATAGATCAACAGGGTATTTGCTGATAAGTGGAAGGTATAAAGGTCGACAACATGTGGATCTAACAGGGTGTTTACTGATGAGAGAGTACTGGAAAAGTATAAAGTCAACAACGTGTGGATCTGAGGGTATTTGCTGATAGGTGGAAGGGTCAGCAACATGTAGTCTAGGGTATTTACTGATGGAAGTGGAAGGTCGGCAACATATGGATCTAACTTGGGGTATTTACTGATAGAGTACGGTATAAGGGTCAACAACATATGGATCAACAAGGCGTGCTGTAAATTGGAAGGTATGAGGTCAACTAGCATGTAGATCCAACAGGGTATTCACTGATAAAATTACGGAAGGTGTGAGGTCGGCAACATGGATCTAACGGGGTATTCTGATGAAATTGGAAGGTCAACAGCATATGGATCCAACGGGGTATTTTACTGATGGAGTGGAAGGGTCAACAGCATGTAGATCTGGCAGGGTATTTGCTGATGAGTGGAAGGTCAGCAACGTGTGGATCTAACGGGGTGTTACTGATAGAGAGGAAGGTAAGGAGTCAGCAACCTTGGATCTAGCAGGGTATTTGCTGATAAGAGTGGAAGGGTGTAACATGTGGATCTAACAGAAATTGTTACTGATAGAGGAAGGTATAGGGTCAACAGCGTAGCTTGGATCTGGCAGAAAATTGTTGCTGATAGAGGAAGTATAAGGTCAGCAACATGTGGATCTATAGGGTGTTTGCTGATGAGTGGAAGGTCAGCAACATGTGGATCTAACAAGATGTTGCTGATAGGTGGGAAGGGTCAGCAACATGTATGGATCTAACAGGGTATTACTGATAGAAATTGGAAGGGTCAACAACATATGGATCTGTGGGGTGTTTACGATGGGAAGTGGAAGGTATGAGGGTCAACGGCATGTGGATCTAACAGGGTATTGTTTGGTAGGAAGGGTCAACAACATGTGGATCTAACGGGGTGTTTACTGATGGAGTGGAAGGAGTCATGTATGTGGATCTGACAGGGTATTTGCTGATGAAGTGGAGGGTCAGCAACATGTGGATCTAGCAGGGGTATTTTACTGATAGAGTGGAAGAGTCCAACATGTGGATCTAGCAGGAGTATTTGCACAGTAAAATTGGAAGGTCAACAACATATGGATCTAACAGGGTATTTACTGATGAAATTGGAAGGTCAACGGCATATGGATCTAACAGGGGTATTTACTGATAAGTGGAGAAGTCAGCAACATGTGAATCTAACAGGAGTATTTGCACAATCAAGTGGAAGGTCAACAACATGTGGATCTAACAGGGTATTTACTGCAGTAGAGTGGAAGGGGTCAACAACATGTAAGATCCAACAGGGATTATTTACTGATAGAGTGGAAGGTATAAGTGTCAACAACATGTGGATCTAGCAGGGTTATTTACTTGACCAGGAGTGGAAGGTATAAAAGTCAACAACATGTGGATCTAACAGGGTATTTACTGATGAGAGTGGAAGGGAATCAGCAACATGTGGATCTAGCGGGAGTATTGTTTACTGATAGGGTAGGAAGGTATAAGGGTCAACAACCATGTGGATCTAGCAGGGTGTTTACTGATAGAAGTGGGAGGAGTCAACAGCATGTGGGTCTAACGGGGTATTTGCTGATAGAGTGGAAGGGTCAACAACATGTGGATCTAACAGGGTATTTACTGATAGAGTGGAAGGTATAAGTGTCAACAACATGTGGATCTAACAGGGTATTTTACTGATAGAGTGGAAGGGTCAACAACATAGATCTATTAGGGTGTGTTTACTGATAGAGAGAAGAGGTCAACAACATGTGGATCTAACAGAGGTAATTTACTGATAAGAGGAAGGTCTCAACGTAGCCATGTAGATCTAACCTAAAGGAGTATTTACTGATAGGTGGAAGGTCAACAACATGGCTCTAACAGGGTATTTTTGATAAGTGGAAGGTGGAAAGGTCAACAACATGTAGATCTAACAGGGTGTTACTGATAAGTGGAGGAGTCAACCCAACATGTATGGATAACTTAAGTATTACACTGATAGAGTGGAAGTCAAGGGTCAACGTTGGATCTAACAGGGTGTTTACTGATAAAGTGGTATAAAGGGTCAACAACATGTGGATCTAACAGGGTGTTTACTGATAGGTGGAAGGGTCAGCAACGTATGGATCTGGAGGGTATTTACTGATAGAGTGGAAGGTACAACATATGGATCCTAACAACATAGAGTGGAGGTCAACAACTAATCTAACAGGTATTTACTGATAGGTGGAAGGTCAACAACATGTGGATCTAACAGGGTATTTACTGATAGAGTGGAAGGGTCAACAACATGTGGATCTAACAGGGTATTTACTGATAGAGTGGAAGGGTCAACAACATGTGGATCTAACAGGGTATTTACTGATAGAGTGGAAGGTATAAGGGTCAACAACATGTGGATCTAACAGGGTATTTACTGATAGAGGAAGGGTCAACAGCAGGGATCTAACAACTGATAGAGTGGAAGGTATAAGTGTCAACAACAGGGGGTATTTACTGATAGAGTGGAAGGGTCAACAACATGTGGATCTAACAGGGTATTTACTGATAGAGTGAAGGTCAACAACATGTGGATCTAACAGGGTATTTACTGATAGAGTGGAAGGTATAAGGTCAACAACATGTGGATCTAACAGGGTATTTACTGATAGAGTGGAAGAGGTCAACAACATGTGGATCTAACAGGGTATTTACTGATAGAGTGGAAGGGTCAACAACATGTGGATCTAACAGGTGTTACTGATAGAGTGGGAAGGTATAAGGGTCAACAACATGTGGATCTAACAGGGTATTTACTGATAGAGTGGAAGGGTCAACAACATGTGGATCTAACAGGGTATTTACTGATAGAGTGGAAGGGTCAACAACATGTGGATTCAACAGGGTATTTACTGATAGAGTGGAAGGTATAAGGGTCAACAACATGTGGATCTAACAGGGTATTTACTGATAGAGTGGAAGGGTCAACAACATGTGGATCTAACAGGGTATTTACTGATAGAGTGGGAAGGTATAAGTGTCAACAACATGTGGATCTAACAGGGTATTTACTGGTAGAGTGGAAGGGTCAACAACATGTGGATCTAACAGGGTATTTACTGATAGAGTGGAAGGGTCAACAACATGTGGATCTAACAGGGTATTTACTGATAGAGTGGAAGGGTCAACAACATGTGGATCTAACAGGGTATTTACTGATAGAGTGGAAGGTATAAGTCAACAACATGTGGATCTAACAGGGTATTTACTGATAGAGTGGAAGGGTCAACAACATGTGGATCTAACAGGGTATTTACTGATAGAGTGGAAGGGTCAACAACATGTGGATCTAACAGGGTATTTACTGATAGAGTGGAAGGGTCAACAACATGTGGATCTAACAGGGTATTTACTGATAGAGTGGAAGGGTCAACAACATGTGGATCTAACAGGGTATTTACTGATAGAGTGGAAGGGTCAACAACATGTGGATCTAACAGGGTATTTACTGATAGAGTGGAAGGGTCAACAACATGTGGATCTAACAGGGTATTTACTGATAGAGTGGAAGGGTCAACAACATGTGGATCTAACAGGGTATTTACTGATAGAGTGGAAGGGTCAACAACATGTGGATCTAACAGGGTATTTACTGATAGAGTGGAAGGGTCAACAACATGTGGATCTAACAGGGTATTTACTGATAGAGTGGAAGGGTCAACAACATGTGGATCTAACAGGGTATTTACTGATAGAGAGGAAGGTATAAGGGTCAACAACATGTGGATCTAACAGGGTATTTACTGATAGAGTGGAAGGTATAAGGGTCAACAACATGTGGATCTAACAGGGTATTTACTGATAGAGTGGAAGGGTCAACAACATGTGGATCTAACAGGGTATTTACTGATAGAGTGGAAGGAAGGGTCAACAACATGTGGATCTAACAGGGTATTTACTGATAGAGTGGAAGGGTCAACAACATGTGGATCTAACAGGGTATTTACAGGATCTAACAGGGTATTTACTGATAGAGTGGAAGGGTCAACAACATGTGGATCTAACAGGGTATTTACTGATAGAGTGGAAGGTATAAGGGTCAACAACATGTGGATCTAACAGGGTATTTACTGATAGAGTGGAAGGGTCAACAACATGTAGATCTAACAGGGTATTTACTGATAGAGAGGAAGGTATAAGGGTCAACAACATGTGGATCTAACAGGGTATTTACTGATAGAGTGGAAGGTATAAGGGTCAACAACATGTGGATCTAACAGGGTATTTACTGATAGAGTGGAAGGGTCAACAACATGTGGATCTAACAGGGTATTTACTGATAGAGTGGAAGGGTCAACAACATGTGGATCTAACAGGGTATTTACTGATAGAGTGGAAGGGTCAACAACATGTGGATCTAACAGGGTATTTACTGATAGAGTGGAAGGGTCAACAACATGTGGATCCAACAGGGTATTTACTGATAGAGTGGAAGGTATAAGGGTCAACAACATGTGGATCTAACAGGGTATTTACTGATAGAGTGGAAGGGTCAACAACATGTGGATCTAACAGGGTATTTACTGATAGAGTGGAAGGTTTAAGGGTCAACAACATGTGGATCCAACAGGGTATTTACTGATAGAGTGGAAGGGTCAACAACATGTAGATCTAACAGGGTATTTACTGATAGAGTGGAAGGGTCAACAACATGTGGATCTAACAGGGTATTTACTGATAGAGTGGAAGGTATAAGGGTCAACAACATGTGGATCTAACAGGGTATTTACTGATAGAGTGGAAGGGTCAACAACATGTGGATCTAACAGGGTATTTACTGATAGAGTGGAAGGGTCAACAACATGTGGATCTAACAGGGTATTTACTGATAGAGTGGAAGGTATAAGGGTCAACAACATGTGGATCTAACAGGGTATTTACTGATAGAGTGGAAGGGTCAACAACATGTGGATCTAACAGGGTATTTACTGATAGAGTGGAAGGTATAAGGGTCAACAACATGTGGATCTAACAGGGTATTTACTGATAGAGTGGAAGGGTCAACAACATGTGGATCTAACAGGGTATTTACTGATAGAGTGGAAGGGTCAACAACATGTAGATCTAACAGGGTATTTACTGATAGAGTGGAAGGTATAAGGGTCAACAACATGTGGATCTAACAGGGTATTTACTGATAGAGTGGAAGGTATAAGGGTCAACAACATGTGGATCTAACAGGGTATTTACTGATAGAGTGGAAGGTATAAGGGTCAACAACATGTGGATCCAACAGGGTATTTACTGATAGAGTGGGAGGTATAAGGGTCAACAACATGTGGATCTAACAGGGTATTTACTGATAGAGTGGAAGGGTCAACAACATGTGGATCTAACAGGGTATTTACTGATAGAGTGGAAGGGTCAACAACATGTGGATCCAACAGGGTATTTACTGATAGAGTGGAAGGTATAAGGGTCAACAACATGTGGATCTAACAGGGTATTTACTGATAGAGTGGAAGGGTCAACAACATGTGGATCGAACAGGGTATTGGCTGATAGAGTGGAAGGGTCAACAACATGTGGATCTAACAGGGTATTTACTGATAGAGTGGAAGGTATAAGGGTCAACAACATGTGGATCTAACAGGGTATTTACTGATAGAGTGGAAGGGTCAACAACATGTGGATCGAACAGGGTATTGGCTGATAGAGTGGAAGGGTCAACAACATGTGGATCTAACAGGGTATTTACTGATAGAGTGGAAGGTATAAGGGTCAACAACATGTGGATCTAACAGGGTATTTACTGATAGAGAGGAAGGGTCAACAACATGTTGATCTAACAGGGTATTTACTGATAGAGTGGAAGGGTCAACAACATGTGGATCCAACAGGGTATTTACTGATAGAGTGGAAGGGTCAACAACATGTGGATCTAACAGGGTATTTACTGATAGAGTGGAAGGGTCAACAACATGTGGATCTAACAGGGTATTTACTGATAGAGTGGAAGGGTCAACAACATGTGGATCTAACAGGGTATTTACTGATAGAGTGGAAGGGTCAACAACATGTGGATCTAACAGGGTATTTACTGATAGAGTGGAAGGTATAAGGGTCAACAACATGTAGATCTAACAGGGTATTTACTGATAGAGAGGAAGGTATAAGGGTCAACAACATGTGGATCTAACAGGGTATTTACTGATAGAGTGGAAGGTATAAGGGTCAACAACATGTGGATCTAACAGGAATAGTTGTTGCAACACAATACAACAAGGAATTGACTTTGTGCCAACAGTATTTCCTGTGAGAACACAGGGGTGCGCTGGGAACGTGGTTCAGGGCTGCTGTGTTGAGTAGATACTGTAAATTTCATGCAGGGTTGCTTCTGTATGATATCTCAAACACACACACACACACACACACACACACACACACACACACACACACACACACACACACACACACACACACACACACACACACACACACACACACACACACACACACACACACACACACACACACACACACACACACACACACAGCAAATGATATGTTGTTGCCGTTTCTCTGAAAGCTTTTCAATGTCAAGAGAGACCACTAGTAATTTAAATTAATCAAAATGGCGCGTAACAAAAATAACTGTGGGTTTGACACACTCCTGTGAAAAGAATAGCAATCAGAGGATGTAATGCATTTCTGCTGTATGTTTAAAGCTGTGACACTGGGCCACAGATGTACATGTGTTGACTTTCTATTGTGGAGAGATCTGTCTGGTGATAACCTATTACAAGACATCCCTCCCCCATCGCCCTGCAGACCACCGCACCTCCCAGGAACAATTCCATCACATCCACAGATGTAATATAGAAACAAATGATATCTGGAATTGAAAAGTCACAAGCTTATTTCATCTTGATAAAGCCCCGCCGAAAGGCTAAGTTGGGAGTTGAGCCTCTCCCAAAACGCTGTGATGTTATTATCACCGCTGACAACTACAGCACTTTGACTTCTACTGAGGGGGGTTTCTCAAAGCAGGTGTATTCTCACACGGACAAGATGTGACACGAACATGGAAAACTAACGGTGCACCTTGGAAGATGTCAATGTGGTCCCAGTTCTCACCAGAAAGGGTTCCAGCAGATAATAATAATAAAAACAATGAACAGCAACGATCATTATATTACTAAATAATGACAATAAACAACAACAATAATAATAAATAATAACAATAAACAACAACAATTATTATATTACCAAATAATAACAATAAACAACAACAAACCTAATAATAAATAATAACAATAAACAACAACAACAACAATAATAATAAATAATAACAATAAACACCAACAACAATTATTATTAATAAATAATAACAATAAACAACAACAACAATACTAATAAATAATAACACTAATAATAATAAATAATAACAATAAACAACGACAATAATAATAATAAATAATAACAACAATAATAATAAATAATAACAATAAACAACAACAATAATAATAAATAATAACAATAAACAACAACAATAATAATAAATAATAACAATAAACAACAACAATTATTATATTACCAAATAATAACAATAAACAACAACAAACCTAATAATAAATAATAACAATAAACAACAACAACAATAATAATAAATAATAACAATAAACACCAACAACAATTATTATTAATAAATAATAACAATAAACAACAACAACAATACTAATAAATAATAACACTAATAATAATAAATAATAACAATAAACAACGACAATAATAATAATAAATAATAACAACAGTAATAATAAATAATAACAATAAACAATAACAATAATAATAAATAATAACAATAAACAACAACAATAATAATAAATAATAACAATAAACAACAACAATAATAATAAATAATAACAATAAACAACAACGATAATTATAATATAATGCAGTCTTAGAAAAAAGGTCCAAAAGGGTTCTTCACCTGTCACCATAGTAGAACCCTTTTGATTCCATGTAGAACCCTGTGTATAAAGGGTTCTTCACCTGTCGCCATAGTAGAACCCTTTTGATTCCCTGTAGAACCCTGTGTATAAAGGGTTCTTCACCTGTCGCCATAGTAGAACCCTTTTGATTCCATGTAGAACCCTGTGTATAAAGGGTTCTTCACCTGTCACCATAGTAGAACCCTTTTGATTCCATGTAGAACCCTGTGTATAAAGGGTTCTTCACCTGTCGCCATAGTAGAACCCTTTTGATTCCATGTAGAACCCTGTGTATAAAGGGTTCTTCACCTGTCGCCATAGTAGAACCCTTTTGATTCCATGTAGAACCCTGTGTATAAAGGGTTCTTCACCTGTCACCATAGTAGAACCCTTTTGATTCCATGTAGAACCCTGTGTATAAAGGGTTCTTCACCTGTTGCCATAGCAGAACCCTTTTGATTCCATTTAGAACCCTGTGTATAAAGGGTTCTTCACCTGTCGCCATAGCAGAACCCTTTTGATTCCCTGTAGAACCCTGTGTATAAAGGGTTCTTCACCTGTTGCCATAGCAGAACCCTTTTGATTCCATGTAGAACCCTGTGTATAAAGGGTTCTTCACCTGTTGCCATAGCAGAACCCTTTTGATTCCATTTAGAACCCTGTGTATAAAGGGTTCTTCACCTGTCGCCATAGCAGAACCCTTTTGATTCCCTGTAGAACCCTGTGTATAAAGGGTTCTTCACCTGTCGCCATAGTAGAACCCTTTTGATTCCCTGTAGAACCCTGTGTATAAAGGGTTCTTCACCTGTCGCCATAGTAGAACCCTTTTGATTCCCTGTAGAACCCTGTGTATAAAGGGTTCTTCACCTGTCACCATAGTAGAACCCTTTTGATTCCATGTAGAACCCTGCGTATAAAGGGTTCTTCACCTGTCGCCATAGTAGAACCCTTTTGATTCCATGTAGAACCCTGTGTATAAAGGGTTCTTCACCTGTCGCCATAGTAGAACCCTTTTGATTCCCTGTAGAACCCTGTGTATAAAGGGTTCTTCACCTGTCACCATAGTAGAACCCTTTTGATTCCATGTAGAACCCTGCGTATAAAGGGTTCTTCACCTGTCGCCATAGTAGAACCCTTTTGATTCCATGTAGAACCCTGTGTATAAAGGGTTCTTCACCTGTCGCCATAGTAGAACCCTTTTGATTCCATGTAGAACCCTGTGTATAAAGGGTTCTTCACCTGTCGCCATAGCAGAACCCTTTTGATTCCAGATAGAACCCTTTTTGATTCCATGTAGAACCCTGTGTATTAAGGATTCTACCTGGAACCAAAAGGGGTTAATCAAAACATTTTAAAAAGTGCTAAGTGTGTACCTAACAGTAAACAGGCTTCCTCTGATATATTCCTCATGAATATGTCCAAGTTGTCTGAAGACTGGTGTCACAGTCAGGCTGTACCCGTAATACCACAGAGGGGTATTTATAAACCTAATGATCTCTCAGTGTCCATAATGTCTGACTATAAATATGAAAAGGAGTTCCTGGTTCCAGTAGGAACTGGTTTTCTAGAAGTGAAAACACAACCAGCTGATGCTACAGCAGCTATAGAGGCCTGGAGGCTGGGGTGAACCCATCCTGGGGTGAAACCATCCTGGGGTGAACCCATAATATATAATAATAATATATGCCAATTAGCAGACGCTTTTATCCAAAGTGACTTACAGTCATGTGTGCATACATTCTACGTATGGGTGGTCCGGGGGATCGAACCCACTACCCTGGCGTTACAAGCACCATGCTCTACCAACTGAGCTACAGAAGCACCCATCCTGGGGTGAACCCATCCTGAGGTGAACCCATCCTGGAGTGAACCCATCCTGGAGTGAACCCATCCTGGGGTGAACCCATCCTGAGGTGAACCCATCCTCACTGAGCCATTCTGACACACAGACTCCACTGAGCCATTCTGACACACAGACTCCACTGAGCCATTCTGACACACAGGCTCCACTGAGCCAAGATGAGCATTTCTATTATCATACCAAATCAGTCACAGTTGATCTCTTTGTAAAAGCCAGTTGGAACCAGATCCTGTTCTACATCATCTGGGAGTGGGTCTTCTGCACTGTGACACCATGTGATACAACTAGGAAGAGCTGATGTAGTGTGGGGTTAGCAGATAGCTGAAGGCTCTCTGAACTGAGGTCTGGTCTGGAACAGACCTTCTGACCTGGGAGTATTCCCCCTGAAGTCAGAGCAGAGAGGGCTTGGCTGAGAGGACAGGGAGGCTCCTGTCTCTCCACTCTCTTCCTTTAGGACCAGAGCAGAGAGGGCCGGGCTGAGAGGACAGGGAGGCTCCTGTCTCTCCACTCTCTTCCTTAAGGACCAGAGCAGAGAGGGCTGGGCTGAGAGGACAGAGAGGCTCCTGTCTCTCCACTCTCTTCCTTAAGGACCAGAGCAGAGAGGGCTGGGCTGAGAGGACAGAGAGGCTCCTGTCTCTCCACTCTCTTCCTTTAGGACCAGAGCAGACATCAATATTTAACAGCTCCATGATTGACATTCTAAATTCACCGGCTCTATGATAATCAGAGGAGATGGGAATGAACGGTTTTGAATCTGCTTAGAAACTGTGATGATGAGGCTCCACAGAGTCAATTAAGGCTGAACGTTGAGGCATGTTAAGCAGCAGGGCTGGATAACTATATTGGAAAATCTGCACTCTGATATAAAACGCCTTATTCCTTGGTGGACACAACTACTGCCAGAGAGAGAGCAGGCTAACCCTTACTCCTCCCGTCCTCCTCCTCCTCCTCTCTTCCTCTCCAACTCCTCTCCTCCTGTCCTCCTCCCTCCACCCTCCTCTTCCTCTCTTCCTCCTCCACCCTCCTCTTCCTCCTCCTCCTCCTCCGCCCCTCCCCCTCCTCCGCCTTCTCTCTTCCTCTCCAACTCCTCTCCTCCTCTCCTCCTCACTCCACCCTCCTCTTCCTCTCTTCCTCCTCCTCCTCCTCCTCCTCCTCCTCCTCCTCCACCCCTCCTCCTCCTCCACCTCCTCTCTTCCTCTCCAACTCCTCTCCTCCTCTCCTCTTCCCTCCACCCTCCTCTTCCTCTCTTCCTCCTCCTCCCCTCCCCTCCCCCTCCCCTCCCCTCCCCTCCCCTCCCCTCCCCTCCCCTCCCCTCCCCTCCCCTCCCCTCCCCTCCCCTCCTCCTCTTCCTCTCTTCCTCCCTCCACCCTCCTCTTCCTCTCTTCCTCCTCCACCCTCCTCTTCCTCCTCCTCCTCCTCCGCCCCTCCCCTCCTCCGCCTTCTCTCTTCCTCTCCAACTCCTCTCCTCCTCTCCTCCTCACTCCACCCCTCCTCTTCCTCTCTTCCTCCTCCTCCTCCTCCTCCTCCTCCTCCTCCTCCACCCTCCTCCTCCTCCACCTCCTCTCTTCCTCTCCAACTCCTCTCCTCCTCTCCTCTTCCCTCCACCCTCCTCTTCCTCTCTTCCTCCTCCTCCCCTCCCCTCCCCTCCCCTCCCCTCCCCTCCCCTCCCCTCCCCTCCCCTCCCCTCCCCTCCCCTCCCCCCTCCCCTCCCTCCCCTCCCCTCCCCCTCCTCCTCTCTTCCTCTCTTCCTCCTCCCCCTCCTCCTCTTCCTCTCTTCCTCCTCCTCCCCTCATCCCCTCCCCTCCCCCTCCCCTCCCCTCTCCTCCCCTCCCCCTCTTCCTCTCTTCCTCCTCCACCCCTCCTCCTCTTCCTCTCTTCTTCCTCCTCCCCTCCTCCCCTCCCCTCCCCTCCCCCCTCCCCTGGAGGCTATATACAGGGTATTACGGTACAGAGTCAATGTGGAGGCTATATACAGGGTGTTACGGTACAGAGTCAATGTGGAGGCTATATACAGGGTGTACTGGTACAGAGTCAATGTGGAGGCTATATACAGGGGGTACTGGTACAGAGTCAATGTGGAGGCTATATACAGGGGGTACCGGTACAGAGTCAATGTGGAGGCTATATACAGGGTGTTACGGTACAGAGTCAATGTGGAGGCTATATACAGGGTGTTACGGTACAGAGTCAATGTGGAGGCTATATACAGGGTGTTACGGTACAGAGTCAATGTTGAGGCAATATACAGGGGGTACTGGTACAGAGTCAATGTGGAGGCTATATACAGGGGGTACTGGTACAGAGTCAATTTGGAGGCTATATACAGGGTATTATGGTACAGAGTCAATGTGGAGGCTATATACAGGGTATTATGGTACAGAGTCAATTTGGAGGCTATATACAGGGTATTACAGGACAGAGTCAATGTGGAGGCTATATACAGGGTATTATGGTACGGAGTCAACGTGGAGGCTATATACTGTTGGTATTATAGACTCGAACAGGGAGAGCTTGAAAATATTAGTGAAGACACTTGCTAGTTGGTCAGCGCAAGCTCGCAGTACACGTCCCGGTAATCTGTCTGGCCCTGCGGCCTTGTGAATGTTGACCTATCTAAAGACCGGCTAAGGAGAGCGTGATCACACAGTCTTCCGGTACAGCTGGAGCTCTCATGCATGCTTCATTGTTATTTGCCTCAAAGCGAGCAGAGAAGTAGTTTAGCTCGTCCGGTATTCTCGTATCACATGTTACATGTCCACATGGGTAATTACATGGGCTGTTTAAGAGACTAGGACTGAGATCAGAGACTTGTCAGGCTAGAGGTCCTGGATCATCATATAACTCTGGGCCAGAACCCACACCCTTTTCCCAGAATAAATCATTGAGAGAAACTGGTATTATATAAAACATTATTGATCTGAACAGCAGGGTGTGAAATGAAACTGTTAATCGATATGCAATGTCTTTTTTTACTGTCTAAATGTGTCTTCAAACGGCCTTCTCTGCTCTGCTTTCTGCACGACAAATAATCAACACAGGGAGTTTGTGTTTTTATTTCATTTAACTAGGCAATGAAAAATTATTATTTACAATGAGGCAACCTGGCGCTCTAACCACTAGGCTACCTGCCTCCTCCTCTAACCACTAGGCTACCTGGCGCTCTAACCACTAGGCTACCTGTCTCTAACCACTAGGCTACCTGCTCTAACCACTAGGCTACCTGCCTCCTCCTCTAACCACTAGGTTACCTGCCACTCTAACCAGTAGGCTACCTGGCACTCTAACCACTAGGCTACCTGCCTCCTCTAACCACTAGTCTACCTGCCTCCTCCTCTAACCACTAGGCTACCTGGCCCTCTAACCACTAGGCTACCTGGCGCTCTAACCACTAGGCTACCTGCCTCCTCCTCTAACCACTAGTCTACCTGGCCCTCTAACCACTAGGCTACCTGCCTCCTCCTCTAACCACTAGGCTACCTGGCGCTCTAACCACTAGGCTACCTGCCTCCTCCTCTAACCACTAGGCTACCTGGCCCTCTAACCACTAGGCTACCTGCCTCCTCTAACCACTAGGCTACCTGGCACTCTAACCACTAGGCTACCTGGCACTCTAACCACTAGGCTACCTGGCGCTCTAACCACTAGGCTACCTGCCTCCTCCTCTAACCACTAGGCTACCTGCCTCCTCCTCTAACCACTAGGCTACCCGGCGCTCTAACCACTAGGCTACCTGGCACTCTAACCACTAGGCTACCTGCCTCCTCCTCTAACCACTAGGCTACCTGCCTCCTCCTCTAACCACTAGGCTACCTGGCGCTCTAACCACTAGGCTACCTGGCACTCTAACCACTAGGCTACCTGCCTCCTCTAACCACTAGGCTACCTGCCTCCTCTAACCACTAGGCTACCTGACACTCTAACCACTAGGCTACCTGCCTCCTCCTCTAACCACTAGGTTACCTGCCACTCTAACCACTAGGCTACCTGCCTCCTCTAACCACTAGGCTACCTGACACTCTAACCACTAGGCTACCTGCCTCCTCCTCTAACCACTAGGCTACCTGCCTCCTCCTCTAACCACTAGGCTACCTGGCCCTCTAACCACTAGGCTACCTGGCCCTCTAACCACTAGGCTACCTGGCCCTCTAACCACTAGGCTACCTGCCTCCTCTAACCACTAGGCTACCTGGCCCTCTAACCACTAGGCTACCTTATGCTCTAACCACTAGGCTACCTGGCCCTCTAACCACTAGACTACCTGCCTCCTCCTCTAACCACTAGGCTACCTGCCTCCTCTAACCACTAGACTACCTGACACTCTAACCACTAGGCTACCTGCCTCCTCCTCTAACCACTAGGCTACCTGGAGCTCTAACCACTAGGATACCTGGCGCTCTAACCACTAGGCTACCTGGCCCTCTAACCACTAGGCTACCTGGCGCTCTAACCACTAGGCTACCTGGCGCTCTAACCACTAGGCTACCTGCCTCCTCCTCTAACCACTAGGCTACCTGGCGCTCTAACCACTAGGCTACCTGGCGCTCTAACCACTAGGCTACCTGCCTCCTCCTCTAACCACTAGGCTACCTGGCGCTCTAACCACTAGGCTACCTGGCGCTCTAACCACTAGGCTACCTGGCCCTCTAACCACTAGGCTACCTGGCGCTCTAACCACTAGGCTACCTGGCGCTCTAACCACTAGGCTACCTGCCTCCTCTAACCACTAGGCTACCTGCCTCCTCCTCTAACCACTAGGCTACCTGCCTCCTCCTCTAACCACTAGGCTACCTGGCCCTCTAACCACTAGGCTACCTGCCTCCTCTAACCACTAGGCTACCTGGCACTCTAACCACTAGGCTAACTGCCTCCTCTAACCACTAGGCTACCTGGCACTCTAACCACTAGGCTACCTGCCTCCTCTAACCACTAGGCTACCTGCCTCCTCCTCTAACCACTAGGCTACCTGCCTCCTCCTCTAACCACTAGGCTACCTGCCTCCTCCTCTAACCACTAGGCTACCTGCCTCCTCCTCTAACCACTAGGCTACCTGCCTCCTCTAACCACTAGACTACCTGCCTCCTCTAACCACTAGGCTACCTGGCGCTCTAACCACTAGGCTACCTGACGCAGGTTGAAGAAGGAGTTTTAAATTAACGTAAATATGTGTATATGAAGGGGAGGAGGCAGGTTGAAGAAGGAGTTTTAAATTAATGTAAATATGTGTATATGAAGGGGAGGAGGCAGGTTGAAGAAGGAGTTTTAAACCTTGAGACAGTGGAGATATGAATTGTGTGCGTGTGCCATTCAGAGGGTGAATGGGCATCACAAGAGATTTAAATACCTTTGAAAGGGGTAGTAGGTGCCAGGTGCACCAATTTGTATCAAGAAATGCAACGCTGCTTGGTTTTTCACGCTCCTCAGTTTCCTGTGTGTATCAAGAATGGTCCACCACCCAAAGGACATCCAGCCAACTGGACACAACTGTGGGAACCATTGGAGTCCACATGGGGCAGCATCCATGTGGAACGCTTTCAACATTTTAAAACCTTGAGAGATCATTGCTAAAAATAGGCCGACTACAAATTTCTAAGATAACGAATGCTAACGAATGCTAACGAATGCTAACGAATGCTAACGAATGCTAACGAATGCTTAAGAATGCTAATGCTAGGATCAAGGGTCCAAGGTTGGTCTTGCCCTTCCCTCCCTTCAATTGTACTACTGGTCTGCCCAAATCCACAACATGCTGACATGGATCACAAACAGACAAGAGTCAACGTGGATTCAGATAGAAGCCCAATCCTGTGGTTCATTGCCCTTAAGCTCAATTATATTCATTAATAACTTTAGTGAAGTGGGCAACATAGCCAAAACCTTTGCGATTTACAGCACCCTACTAGCGTGGAGGGACTGTAAGAAATACCTGGGCATTTCCTCCCAAATATGTTCTCACTCGCCTATAGTAGGCAACCCAGACTTGCCAAAAGCCCTGAGGGATGCCAACTTTAATCTTTGGCATACTCTAGGAATCAGAAAACCACTACACTGAAATCCTTTCAACATTTACATTACATTTAAGTCATTTAGCAGACGCTCTTATCCAGAGCGACTTAAGAGCTCTGCAGTGAATTCGATGTGCCAAGATCCATTTTTTTTTAAATATCTTCAAATTAGACATGTCATTTCCTCATTTACCTCCAAGAGGAGGTTTAGAACTCAGTTGAATGAAGTTGAAACCCTTCTTGTCACAGCACAATCCATTAAATTAAAGGCAAAATATCTGACATCTATAGACTCCTTTCTGAGAAAGGAAGCTCCTCCTTTACTCCTTTGAAAATAATCTGGGAAAAGGACCTTGGTCTGACTATCAGTGATGAGTTATGGGCGGAGGTTTGCGACAGGGTATACTGCTCCTCTACCAGTGTAAAAATGAAAGAATCTAATTACAAATTTTTCTACAAATGTTATTATACTCCTTTGAGACTCCATAGAATGAAAACAGACATGTCTCCTAACTGTAAAAGATGTACCTCTGAAAGTGGAACCTATATGCATGTATTTTGGAGCTGTAGAGAGATCTGTACATACTGCTGCACAGAAAATACTAGAGGTACAGTTTGATATGACCCCGTGTATCTATCTTCTTAATGCTCAGCAGGACTTTGTTCTTGATCCTGACAGAGAAAATTTGCTTATGACTATTACATACTTTGCTAAGAAATGTATTCTTCTATTGTGGGCCTCTAATACCCCTCCTACATTTAAAATGTGGATTGACCAGATTGTTGACTTCCTTCCTCTTGAAAAGCTCCCTTATGACCTCCACAAGAGACAGCCCAAGTTTGATAGACTCTGGTCTCCACTACTCAACTATATTTCAAACTGGACAGAGTGAACGGGGTGACTAGGGAAATGCGCATGTTGTGTAAGGTACTGTAAAACCTAAAAACGAATTATTGGCCCGTCGTCTCAGCGAATGAGTGAAACAGCTGATAAGAACCTTGATAGTGCTGCTGCAAGTGTTATATGTTGTTTTTGTGTTTTCATTTTTATTTAGTTTTTGAGTACGTGTGCATGTATGTATGTATGCATGCATGTATGTATGTATGTATGTATGTATGTATGTATGTATGTATGTATGTATGTATGTATGTATGTATGTATGTATGTATGTATGTATGTATGTATGTATGTATGTATGTATGTATGTATGTATGTATGTATGTATGTATGTATGTATGTATGTATGTATGTATGTATGTATGTATGTATGTATGTATGTATGTATGTATGTATGTATGTATGTATGAATGTATGTATGCATGCATGCATGTATGTATGTATGTATGTATGTATGTATGTATGTATGTATGTATGTATGTATGTATGTATGTATGTATGTATGTATGTATGTATGTATGTATGTATGTATGTATGTTTGTATGTATGTATGTATGTATGTATGTATGTATGTATGTATGTATGTATGTATGTATGTATGTATGTATGTATGTATGTATGTATGTATGTATGTATGTATGTATGTATGTATGTATGTATGTATGTATGTATGTATGTATGTATGTATTTGTTTTATAGGCCTGTTAAAACTAGACGACATAAACAGCGTAGCGTTGTGATAATGTTTTACCAGTCGGGCCAAAAGTGCTTCATAAGCCTGCAAAAACTACGCAACATAATGGACATAGTGTGATGATTTTAAGAAAGCATTCAGTTGATTAAATTGCAACAAATACGACAAGACATCATTAGATTTGTGTGTATAGATGTATTTCTCCATTTACAGTGGTATAATTATGTGTCTGCTGGAGTTAAACGCATTTAAATAGTACTTCCAGTTTCAATGGTTTGATTTTCTCAGAAAGGAAAATGTATAGATTAATGAGGAAAATATTAAACATGACTTACAGACCCTAACTAACATCCATTCCAGTAGTAGCTATAGACCCTAACTAACATCCATTCCAGTAGTAGCTATAGACCCTAACTAACATCCATTCCAGTAGTAGCTATAGACCTAACTAACATCCATTCCAGTAGTAGCTATAGACCCTAACTAACATCCATTCCAGTAGTAGCTATAGACCCAACTAACATCCATTCCAGTAGTAGCTATAGACCCTAACTAACATCCATTCCAGTAGTAGCTATAGGCCCTAACTAACATCCATTCCAGTAGTAGCTATAGGCCCTAACTAACATCCATTCCAGTAGTAGCTATAGGCCCTAACTAACATCCATTCCAGTAGTAGCTATAGACCCTAACTAACATCCATTCCAGTAGTAGCTATAGACCCTAACTAACATCCATTCCAGTAGTAGCTATAGACCCTAACTAACATCCATTCCAGTAGTAGCTATAGACCCTAACTAACATCCATTCCAGTAGTAGCTATAGACCCTAACTAACATCCATTCATTACATTACATTTACATTTAAGTCATTTAGCAGACGCTCTTATCCAGAGCGACTTACAAATTGGTGCATTCACCTTATGACATCCAGTGGGACAGTCACTTAACAATAGTGCATCTAAAACTTAGGGGGGGTGGGGTGAGAGGGATTACTTAACCTATCCTAGGTATTCCTTAAAGAGGTGGGGTTTCAGGTGTCTCCGGAAGGTGGTGATTGACTCCGCTGTCCTGGCGTCGTGAGGGAGTTTGTTCCACCATTGGGGGGCCAGGGCAGCGAACAGTTTTGACTGGGCTGAGCGGGAGCTGTACTTCCTCAGTGGTAGGGAGGCGAGCAGGCCAGAGGTGGATGAACGCAGTGCCCTTGTTTGGGTGTAGGGCCTGATCAGAGCCTGGAGGTACTGAGGTGCCGTTCCCTCACAGCTCCGTAGGCAAGCACCATGGTCTTGTAGCGGATGCGAGCTTCAACTGGAAGCCAGTGGAGAGAACGGAGGAGCGGGGTGACGTGAGAGAACTTGGGAAGGTTGAACACCAGACGGGCTGCGGCGTTCTGGATGAGTTGAAGGGGTTTAATGGCACAGGCAGGGAGCCCAGCCAACAGCGAGTTGCAGTAATCCAGACGGGAGATGACAAGTGCCTGGATTAGGACCTGCGCCGCTTCCTGTGTGAGGCAGGGTCGTACTCTGCGGATGTTGTAGAGCATGAACCTACAGGAACGGGCCACCGCCTTGATGTTAGTTGAGAACGACAGGGTGTTGTCCAGGATCACGCCAAGGTTCTGGCGCTCTGGGAGGAGGACACAATGGAGTTGTCGACCGTGATGGCGAGATCATGGAACGGGCAGTCCTTCCCGGGAGGAAGAGCAGCTCCGTCTTGCCGAGGTTCAGCTTGAGGTGGTGATCCGTCATCCACACTGATATGTCTGCCAGACATGCAGAGATGCGATTCGCCACCTGGTCATCAGAAGGGGGAAAGGAGAAGATTAATTGTGTGTCGTCTGCATAGCAATGATAAGAGAGACCATGTGAGGTTATGACAGAGCCAAGTGACTTGGTGTATAGCGAGAATAGGAGAGGGCCAAGAACAGAGCCCTGGGGGACACCAGTGGTGAGTGCGTGGTGAGGAGACAGATTCTCGCCACGCCACCTGGTAGGAGCGACCTGTCAGGTAGGACGCAACCAAGCGTGGGCCGCGCCGGGAGATGCCCAACTCGGAGAGGGTGGAGAGGAGGATCTGATGGTTCACAGTATCGAAGGCAGCCGATAGATCTAGAAGGATGAGAGCAGAGGAGAGAGAGTTAGCTTTAGCAGTGCGGAGCGCCTCCGTGATACAGAGGAGAGCAGTCTCAGTTGAATGACTAGTCTTGAAACCTGACTGATTTGGATCAAGAAGGTCATTCAGAGAGAGATATCGGGAGAGCTGGCCAAGGACGGCACGTTCAAGAGTTTTGGAGAGAAAAGAAAGAAGGGATACTGGTCTGTAATTGTTGACATCGGAGGGATCGAGTGTAGGTTTTTCAGAAGGGGGTGCAGCTCTCGCTCTCTTGAAGACGGAAGGGACGTAGCCAACGGTCAGGGATGAGTTGATGAGCGAGGTGAGGTAAGGGAGAAGGTCTCCGGAAATGGTCTGGAGAAGAGAGGAGGGGATAGGGTCAAGCGGGCAGGTTGTTGGGCGGCCGGCCGTCACAAGACGCGAGATTTCATCTGGAGAGAGGGAGAAAGAGGTCAGAGCACAGGGTAGGGCAGTGTGAGCAGAACCAGCGGTGTCGTTTGACTTAGCAAACGCGGATCGGATGTCGTCGACCTTCTTTTCAAAATGGTTGACGAAGTCATCTGCAGAGAGGGAGGAGGGGGGAGGGGCGGAGGATTCAGGAGGGAGGAGAAGGTGGCAAAGAGCTTCCTAGGGTTAGAGGCAGATGCTTGGAATTTAGCGTGGTAGAAAGTGGCTTTAGCAGCAGAGACAGAGGAGGAAAATGTAGAGAGGAGGGAGTGAAAGGATGCCAGGTCCGCAGGGAGGCGAGTTTTCCTCCATTTCCGCTCGGCTGCCCGGAGCCCTGTTCTGTGAGCTCGCAATGAGTCATCGAGCCACGGGCGGGAGGGGAGGACCGAGCCGGCCTGGAGGATAGGGGACATAGAGAGTCAAGGGATGCAGAGAGGGGAGGAGAGGAGGGTTGAGGAGGCAGAATCAGGAGATAGGTGGGAGAAGGTTTGAGCGGAGGGAAGAGATGATAGGATGGAAGAGGAGAGAGTAGCGGGGGAGAGAGAGCGAAGGTTGGGACGGCGCGATACCATCCGAGTAGGGGCAGTGTGGGAGGTGTTGGATGAGAGCGAGGAGGGAAAAGGATACAAGGCAGTGGTCGGAGACTTGGAGGGGAGTTGCAGTGAGGTTAGTGGAAGAACAGCATCTAGTAAAGATGAGGTCGAGCGTATTGCCTGCCTTGTGAGTAGGGGGAAGGTGAGAGGTGAGGTCAAAAGAGGAGAGGAGTGGAAAGAAGGAGGCAGAGAGGAAGAGTCAAAGGTAGACGTGGGGAGGTTAAAGTCGCCCAGAACTGTGAGAGGTGAGCCGTCCTCAGGAAAGGAGCTTATCAAGGCATCAAGCTCATTGATGAACTCTCCGAGGGAACCTGGAGGGCGATAAATGATAAGGATGTTAAGCTTGAAAGGGCTAGTAACTGTGACAGCATGGAATTCAAAGGAGGCGATAGACAGATGGGTAAGGGGAGAAAGAGAGAATGACCACTTGGGAGAGATGAGGATCCCGGTGCCACCACCCCGCTGACCAGACGCTCTCGGGGTGTGCGAGAACACGTGGGCGGACGAAGAGAGAGCAGTAGGAGTAGCAGTGTTGTCTGTGGTGATCCATGTTTCCGTCAGTGCCAAGAAGTCGAGGGACTGGAGGGAGGCATAGGCTGAGATGAACTCTGCCTTGTTGACCGCAGATTGGCAGTTCCAGAGGCTACCGGAGACCTGGAACTCCACGTGGGTCTTGGCGCGCTGGGACCACCAGAGTAGGGTGGCCGCGGCCCACGCGGTGTGGAGCGTTTGTATGGTCTGTGCAGAGGAGAGAACAGGGATAAACAGACACATAGTTGACAGGCTACAGAAGAGGCTACGCTAATGCAAAGAGAGATTGGAATGACAAGTGGACTACACGTCTCGAATGTTCAGAAAGTTAAGCTACGTAGCAAGAATCTTATTGACTAAAATTATTCAAATGATACAGTACTGCTGAAGTAGGCCAGCTGGCAGTGGGTGCGTTGTTGACAACGCACCCACTGCGTTGTCAAC
>NW_025748690.1:0-31862 GCF_021184085.1 Oncorhynchus gorbuscha
CCTATAAACATACTGGTAGAATAGAGGAAGTAGTGATGGTGAACATGATTAACCACCTATAAACATACTGGTAGAATAGAGGAAGTAGTGATGGTGAACATGATTAACCACCTATAAACATACTGGTAGAATAGAGGAAGTAGTGATGGTGAACATGATTAACCACCTATAAACATACTGGTAGAATAGAGGAAGTAGTGATGATTAACCACCTATAAACATACTGGTGAACATGAGAATTAATGGTGAACATGATTAACCACCTATAAACATACTGGTAGAATAGAGGAAGTAGTGATGGTGAACATGATTAACCACCTATAAACATACTGGTAGAATAGAGGAAGTAGTGATGGTGAACATGATTAACCACCTATAAACATACTGGTAGAATAGAGGAAGTAGTGATGGTGAACATGATTAACCACCTATAAACATACTGGTAGGATAGAGGAAGTAGTGATGGTGAACATGATTAACCACCTATAAACATACTGGTAGAATAGAGGAAGTAGTGATGGTGAACATGATTAACCACCTATAAACATACTGGTAGAATAGAGGAAGTAGTGATGGTGAACATGATTAACCACCTATAAACATACTGGTAGAATAGAGGAAGTAGTGATGGTGAACATGATTAACCACCTATAAACATACTGGTAGAATAGAGGAAGTAGTGATGGTGAACATGATTAACCACCTATAAACATACTGGTAGAATAGAGGAAGTAGTGATGGTGAACATGATTAACCACCTATAAACATACTGGTAGAATAGAGGAAGTAGTGATGGTGAACATGATTAACCACCTATAAACATACTGGTAGAATAGAGGAAGTAGTGATGGTGAACATGATTAACCACCTATAAACATACTGGTAGAATAGAGGGAAGTAGTGATGGTGAACATGATTAACCACCTATAAACATACTGGTAGAATAGAGGAAGTAGTGATGGTGAACATGATTAACCACCTATAAACATACTGGTAGAATAGAGGAAGTAGTGATGGTGAACATGATTAACCACCTATAAACATACTGGTAGAATAGAGGAAGTAGTGATGGTGAACATGATTAACCACCTATAAACATACTGGTAGAATAGGTAGTGATGGTGAACATGATTAACCACCTATAAACATACTGGTAGAATAGAGGAAGTAGTGATGGTGAACATGATTAACCACCTATAAACATACTGGTAGAATAGAGGAAGTAGTGATGGAACATGATTAACCACCTATAAACATACTGGTAGTGATAGTGATGAACATGATTAACCACCTATAAACATACTGGTAGAATAGAGGAAGTAGTGATGGTGAACATGATTAACCACCTATAAACATACTGGTAGAATAGAGGAAGTAGTGATGGTGAACATGATTAACCACCTATAAACATACTGGTAGAATAGAGGAAGTAGTGATGGTGAACATGATTAACCACCTATAAACATACTGGTAGAATAGAGGAAGTAGTGATGGTGAACATGATTAACCACCTATAAACATACTGGTAGAATAGAGGAAGTAGTGATGGTGAACATGATTAACCACCTATAAACATACTGGTAGAATAGAGGAAGTAGTGATGGTGAACATGATTAACCACCTATAAACATACTGGTAGAATAGAGGAAGTAGTGATGGTGAACATGATTAACCACCTATAAACATACTGGTAGAATAGAGGAAGTAGTGATGGTGAACATGATTAACCACCTATAAACATACTGGTAGAATAGAGGAAGTAGTGATGGTGAACATGATTAACCACCTATAAACATACTGGTAGAATAGAGGAAGTAGTGATGGTGAACATGATTAACCACCTATAAACATACTGGTAGAATAGAGGAAGTAGTGATGGTGAACATGATTAACCACCTATAAACATACTGGTAGAATAGAGGAAGTAGTGATGGTGAACATGATTAACCACCTATAAACATACTGGTAGAATAGAGGAAGTAGTGATGGTGAACATGATTAACCACCTATAAACATACTGGTAGAATAGAGGAAGTAGTGATGGTGAACATGATTAACCACCTATAAACATACTGGTAGAATAGAGGAAGTAGTGATGGTGAACATGATTAACCACCTATAAACATACTGGTAGAATAGAGGAAGTAGTGATGGTGAACATGATTAACCACCTATAAACATACTGGTAGAATAGAGGAAGTAGTGATGGTGAACATGATTAACCACCTATAAACATACTGGTAGAATAGAGGAAGTAGTGATGGTGAACATGATTAACCACCTATAAACATACTGGTAGAATAGAGGAAGTAGTGATGGTGAACATGATTAACCACCTATAAACATACTGGTAGAATAGAGGAAGTAGTGATGGTGAACATGATTAACCACCTATAAACATACTGGTAGAATAGAGGAAGTAGTGATGGTGAACATGATTAACCACCTATAAACATACTGGTAGAATAGAATAGTGAGGAAGTAGTGATGGTAGTGATGGTGACATGATTAACCACCTATAAACATACTGGTAGAATAGAGGAAGTAGTGATGGTGAACACCTATAAACATACTGGTAGAATTAGTGATGGTGAACATGATTAACACCTATAAACATACTGGTAGAATAGAGGAAGTAGTGATGGTGATTAACCACCTATAAACATACTGGTAGAATAGAGGAAGTAGTGATGGTGAACATGATTAACCACCACCATACTGGTAGGATAGAGGAAGTATAAATTAACCACATAAACTACTGGTAGAATAGAGGAAGTAGTGATGGTGAACATGATTAACCACCTATAAACATACTGGTAGAATAGAGGTAGTGATGGTGAACATGATTAACCACCTATAAACATACTGGTAGAATAGAGGAAGTAGTGATGGTGAACATGATTAACCACCTATAAACATACTGGTAGAATAGAGGAAGTAGTGATGGTGAACATGATTAACCACCTATAAACATACTGGTAGAATAGAGGAAGTAGTGATGGTGAACATGATTAACCACCTATAAACATACTGGTAGAATAGAGGAAGTAGTGATGGTGAACATGATTAACCACCTATAAACATACTGGTAGAATAGAGGAAGTAGTGATGGTGAACATGATTAACCACCTATAAACATACTGGTAGAATAGAGGAAGTAGTGATGGTGAACATGATTAACCACCTATAAACATACTGGTAGAATAGAGGAAGTAGTGATGGTGAACATGATTAACCACCTATAAACATACTGGTAGAATAGAGGAAGTAGTGATGGTGAACATGATTAACCACCTATAAACATACTGGTAGAATAGAGGAAGTAGTGATGGTGAACATGATTAACCACCTATAAACATACTGGTAGAATAGAGGAAGTAGTGATGGTGAACATGATTAACCACCTATAAACATACTGGTAGAATAGAGGAAGTAGTGATGGTGAACATGATTAACCACCTATAAACATACTGGTAGAATAGAGGAAGTAGATGGTGAACATGATTAGAATAGAGGAAGTAGTGATGGTGAACATGATTAACCACCTATAAACATACTGGTAGAATAGAGGAAGTAGTGATGGTGAACATGATTAACCACCTATAAACATACTGGTAGAATAGAGGAAGTAGTGATGGTGAACATGATTAACCACCTATAAACATACTGGTAGAATAGAGGAAGTAGTGATGGTGAACATGATTAACCACCTATAAACATACTGGTAGAATAGAGGAAGTAGTGATGGTGAACATGATTAACCACCTATAAACATACTGGTAGAATAGAGGAAGTAGTGATGGTGAACATGATTAACCACCTATAAACATACTGGTAGAATAGAGGAAGTAGTGATGGTGAACATGATTAACCACCTATAAACATACTGGTAGAATAGAAAGTAGTGATGGTGAACATGATTAACCACCTATAAACATACTGGTAGAATAGAGGAAGTAGTGATGGTGAACATGATTAACCACCTATAAACATACTGGTAGAATAGAGGAAGTAGTGATGGTGAACATGATTAACCACCTATAAACATACTGGTAGAATAGAGGAAGTAGTGATGGTGAACATGATTAACCACCTATAAACATACTGGTAGAATAGAGGAAGTAGTGATGGTGAACATGATTAACCACCTATAAACATACTGGTAGAATAGAGGAAGTAGTGATGGTGAACATGATTAACCACCTATAAACATACTGGTAGAATAGAGGAAGTAGTGATGGTGAACATGATTAACCACCTATAAACATACTGGTAGAATAGAGATGGTAGAGGAAGAACATGATTAACCACCTATAAACATACTGGTAGAATAGAGGAAGTAGTGATGGTGAACATGATTAACCACCTATAAACATACTGGTAGAATAGAGGAAGTAGTGATGGTGAACATGATTAACCACCTATAAACATACTGGTAGAATAGTAGTGATGGTGAACATGATTAACCACCTATAAACATACTGGTAGAATAGAGGAAGTAGTGATGGTGAACATGATTAACCACCTATAAACATACTGGTAGAATAGAGGAAGTAGTGATGGTGAACATGATTAACCACCTATAAACATACTGGTAGAATAGAGGAAGTAGTGATGGTGAACATGATTAACCACCTATAAACATACTGGTAGAATAGAGGAAGTAGTGATGGTGAACATGATTAACCACCTATAAACATACTGGTAGAATAGAGGAAGTAGTGATGGTGAACATGATTAACCACCTATAAACATACTGGTAGAATAGAGGAAGTAGTGATGGTGAACATGATTAACCACCTATAAACATACTGGTAGAATAGAGGAAGTAGTGATGGTGAACATGATTAACCACCTATAAACATACTGGTAGAATAGAGGAAGTAGTGATGGTGAACATGATTAACCACCTATAAACATACTGGTAGAATAGAGTAGTGATGGTGAACATGATTAACCACCTATAAACATACTGGTAGAATAGAGGAAGTAGTGATGGTGAACATGATTAACCACCTATAAACATACTGGTAGAATAGAGGAAGTAGTGATGGTGAACATGATTAACCACCTATAAACATACTGGTAGAATAGAGGAAGTAGTGATGGTGAACATGATTAACCACCTATAAACATACTGGTAGAATAGAGGAAGTAGTGATGGTGAACATGATTAACCACCTATAAACATACTGGTAGAATAGAGGAAGTAGTGATGGTGAACATGATTAACCACCTATAAACATACTGGTAGAATAGAGGAAGTAGTGATGGTGAACATGATTAACCACCTATAAACATACTGGTAGAATAGAGGAAGTAGTGATGGTGAACATGATTAACCACCTATAAACATACTGGTAGAATAGAGGAAGTAGTGATGGTGAACATGATTAACCACCTATAAACATACTGGTAGAATAGAGGAAGTAGTGATGGTGAACATGATTAACCACCTATAAACATACTGGTAGAATAGAGGAAGTAGTGATGGTGAACATGATTAACCACCTATAAACATACTGGTAGAATAGAGGAAGTAGTGATGGTGAACATGATTAACCACCTATAAACATACTGGTAGAATAGAGGAAGTAGTGATGGTGAACATGATTAACCACCTATAAACATACTGGTAGAATAGAGGAAGTAGTGATGGTGAACATGATTAACCACCTATAAACATACTGGTAGAATAGAGGAAGTAGTGATGGTGAACATGATTAACCACCTATAAACATACTGTAGAATAGAGGAAGTAGTGATGGTGAACATGATTAACCACCTATAAACATACTGGAATAGAGGAAGTAGTGATGGTGAACATGATTAACCACCTATAAACATACTGTAGAATAGGGAAGTAGTGATGGTGAACATGATTAACCACCTATAAACATACTGGTAGAATAGAGGAAGTAGTGATGGTGAACATGATTAACCACCTATAAACATACTGAGAATAGAGGAAGTAGTGATGGTGAACATGATTAACCACCTATAAACATACTGGTAGAATAGAGGAAGTAGTGATGGTGAACATGATTAACCACCTATAAACATACTGGTAGAATAGAAGTAGTGATGGTGAACATGATTAACCACCTATAAACATACTGGTAGAATGAGTGATGGTGAACATGATTAACCACCTATAAACATACTGGTAGAATAGAGGAAGTAGTGATGGTGAACATGATTAACCACCTATAAACATACTGGTAGAATAGAGGAAGTAGTGATGGTGAACATGATTAACCACCTATAAACATACTGGTAGAATGGTAGAGGAAGTAGTGATGGTGAACATGATTAACCACCTATAAACATACTGGTAGAATAGAGGAGTGATGGTAGATTAACCACCTATAAACATACTGGTAGAATAGGTAGTGATGGTGAACATGATTAACCACCTATAAACATACTGGTAGAATAGAGGAAGTAGTGATGGTGAACATGATTAACCACCTATAAACATACTGGTAGAATAGAGGAAGTAGTGATGGTGAACATGATTAACCACCTATAAACATACTGGTAGAATAGAGGAAGTAGTGATGGTGAACATGATTAACCACCTATAAACATACTGGTAGAATAGAGGAAGTAGTGATGGTGAACATGATTAACCACCTATAAACATACTGGTAGAATAGAGGAAGTAGTGATGGTGAACATGATTAACCACCTATAAACATACTGGTAGAATAGAGGAAGTAGTGATGGTGAACATGATTAACCACCTATAAACATACTGGTAGAATAGAGGAAGTAGTGATGGTGAACATGATTAACCACCTATAAACATACTGGTATAGAGGAAGTAGTGATGGTGAACATGATTAACCACCTATAAACATACTGGTAGAATAGAGGAAGTAGTGATGGTGAACATGATTAACCACCTATAAACATACTGGTAGAATAGAGTGAACATGATTAACCACCTAGTGATGGTGAACATGATTAACCACCTATAAACATACTGGTAGAATAGAGGAAGTAGTGATGGTGAACATGATTAACCACCTATAAACATACTGGTAGAATAGAGGAAGTAGTGATGGTGAACATGATTAACCACCTATAAACATACTGGTAGAATAGAAAGTAGTGATGGAACATGATTAACCACCTATAAACATACTGTAGAATAGAGGAAGTAGTGATGGTGAACATGATTAACCACCTATAAACATACTGGTAGAATAGAGGAAGTAGTGATGGTGAACATGATTAACCACCTATAAACATACTGGTAGAATAGAGGAAGTAGTGATGGTGAACATGATTAACCACCTATAAACATACTGGTAGAATAGAGGAAGTAGTGATGGTGAACATGATTAACCACCTATAAACATACTGGTAGAATAGAGGAAGTAGTGATGGTGAACATGATTAACCACCTATAAACATACTGGTAGAATAGAGGAAGTAGTGATGGTGAACATGATTAACCACCTATAAACATACTGGTAGAATAGAGGAAGTAGTGATGGTGAACATGATTAACCACCTATAAACATACTGGTAGAATAGAGGAAGTAGTGATGGTGAACATGATTAACCACCTATAAACATACTGGTAGAATAGAGGAAGTAGTGATGGTGAACATGATTAACCACCTATAAACATACTGGTAGAATAGAGGAAGTAGTGATGGTGAACATGATTAACCACCTATAAACATACTGGTAGAATAGAGGAAGTAGTGATGGTGAACATGATTAACCACCTATAAACATACTAAATAGAGGAAGTAGTGATGGTGAACATGATTAACCACCTATAAACATACTGGTAGAATAGAGGAAGTAGTGATGGTGAACATGATTAACCACCTATAAACATACTGGTAGAATAGAGGAAGTAGTGATGGTGAACATGATTAACCACCTATAAACATACTGGTAGAATAGAGGAAGTAGTGATGGTGAACATGATTAACCACCTATAAACATACTGGTAGAATAGAGGAAGTAGTGATGGTGAACATGATTAACCACCTATAAACATACTGGTAGAATAGAGGAAGTAGTGATGGTGAACATGATTAACCACCTATAAACATACTGGTAGAATAGAGGAAGTAGTGATGGTGAACATGATTAACCACCTATAAACATACTGGTAGAATAGAGGAAGTAGTGATGGTGAACATGATTAACCACCATACTGGTAGAATAGAGGAAGTAGTGATGGTGAACATGATTAACCACCTATAAACATACTGGTAGAATAGAGGAAGTAGTGATGGTGAACATGATTAACCACCTATAAACATACTGGTAGAATAGAGGAAGTAGTGATGGTGAACATGATTAACCACCTATAAACATACTGGTAGAATAGAGGAAGTAGTGATGGTGAACATGATTAACCACCTATAAACATACTGGTAGAATAGAGGAAGTAGTGATGGTGAACATGATTAACCACCTATAAACATACTGGTAGAATAGAGGAAGTAGTGATGGTGAACATGATTAACCACCTATAAACATACTGGTAGAATAGAGGAAGTAGTGATGGTGAACATGATTAACCACCTATAAACATACTGGTAGAATAGAGGAAGTAGTGAACATGATTAACCACCTATAAACATACTAGTAGAATAGAGAAGTAGTGATGGTGAACATGATTAACCACCTATAAACATACTGGTAGAATAGAGGAAGTAGTGATGGTGAACATGATTAACCACCTATAAACATAAGAATAGAGGAAGTAGTGATGGTGATGATTAACTGGTAGAATAGAGGAAGTAGTGATGGTGAACATGATTAACCACCTATAAACATACTGGTAGAATAGGGAAGTAGTGATGGTGAACATGATTAACCACCTATAAACATACTGGTAGAATAGAGGAAGTAGTGATGGTGAACATGATTAACCACCTATAAACATACTGGTAGAATAGAGGAAGTAGTGATGGTGAACATGATTAACCACCTATAAACATACTGGTAGAATAGAGGAAGTAGTGATGGTGAACATGATTAACCACCTATAAACATACTGGTAGAATAGAGGAAGTAGTGATGGTGAACATGATTAACCACCTATAAACATACTGGTAGAATAGAGGAAGTAGTGATGGTGAACATGATTAACCACCTATAAACATACTGGTAGAATAGAGGAAGTAGTGATGGTGAACATGATTAACCACCTATAAACATACTGGTAGAATAGAGGAAGTAGTGATGGTGAACATGATTAACCACCTATAAACATACTGGTAGAATAGAGGAAGTAGTGATGGTGAACATGATTAACCACCTATAAACATACTGGTAGAATAGAGGAAGTAGTGATGGTGAACATGATTAACCACCTATAAACATACTGGTAGAATAGAGGAAGATTAACCACCTATAAACATACTGTAGATGGTAGTGATGGTGAACATGATTAACCACCTATAAACATACTGGTAGAATAGAGGAAGTAGTGATGGTGAACATGATTAACCACCTATAAACATACTGGTAGAATAGAGGAAGTAGTGATGGTGAACATGATTAACCACCTATAAACATACTGGTAGAATAGAGGAAGTAGTGATGGTGAACATGATTAACCACCTATAAACATACTGGTAGAATAGAGGAAGTAGTGATGGTGAACATGATTAACCACCTATAAACATACTGGTAGAATAGAGGAAGTAGTGATGGTGAACATGATTAACCACCTATAAACATACTGGTAGAATAGAGGAAGTAGTGATGGTGAACATGATTAACCACCTATAAACATACTGGTAGAATAGAGGAAGTAGTGATGGTGAACATGATTAACCACCTATAAACATACTGGTAGAATAGAGGAAGTAGTGATGGTGAACATGATTAACCACCTATAAACATACTGGTAGAATAGAGGAAGTAGTGATGGTGAACATGATTAACCACCTATAAACATACTGGTAGAATAGAGGAAGTAGTGATGGTGAACATGATTAACCACCTATAAACATACTGGTAGAATAGAGGAAGTAGTGATGGTGAACATGATTAACCACCTATAAACATACTGGTAGAATAGAGGAAGTAGTGAACCCTAACCCTATAAACATACTGGTAGAATAGAGGAAGTAGTGATGGTGAACATGATTAACCACCTATAAACATACTGGTAGAATAGAGGAAGTAGTGATGGTGAACATGATTAAACCTATAAACATACTGGTAGAATAGAGGAAGTAGTGATGGTGAACATGATTAACCACCACCTAGAATAAACATTAACCACCTATAAACATACTGGTAGAATAGAGGAAGTAGTGATGGTGAACATGATTAACCACCTATAAACATACTGGTAGAATAGAGGAAGTAGTGATGGTGAACATGATTAACCACCTATAAACATACTGGTAGAATAGAGGAAGTAGTGATGGTGAACATGATTAACCACCTATAAACATACTGGTAGAATAGAGGAAGTAGTGATGGTGAACATGATTAACCACCTATAAACATACTGGTAGAATAGAGGAAGTAGTGATGGTGAACATGATTAACCACCTATAAACATACTGGTAGAATAGAGGAAGTAGTGATGGTGAACATGATTAACACCTATAAACATACTGGTAGAATTAACCACCTATAAACATACTGGTAGAATAGAGGAAGTAGTGATGGTGAACATGATTAACCACCTATAAACATACTGGTAGAATAGAGGAAGTAGTGATGGTGAACATGATTAACCACCTATAAACATACTGGTAGAATAGAGGAAGTAGTGATGGTGAACATGATTAACCACCTATAAACATACTGGTAGAATAGAGGAAGTAGTGATGGTGAACATGATTAACCACCTATAAACATACTGGTAGAATAGAGGAAGTAGTGATGGTGAACATGATTAACCACCTATAAACATACTGGTAGAATAGAGGAAGTAGTGATGGTGAACATGATTAACCACCTATAAACATACTGGTAGAATAGAGGAAGTAGTGATGGTGAACATGATTAACCACCTATAAACATACTGGTAGAATAGAGGAAGTAGTGATGGTGAACATGATTAACCACCTATAAACATACTGGTAGAATAGAGGAAGTAGTGATGGTGAACATGATTAACCACCTATAAACATACTGGTAGAATAGAGGAAGTAGTGATGGTGAACATGATTAACCACCTATAAACATACTGGTAGAATAGAGGAAGTAGTGATGGTGAACATGATTAACCACCTATAAACATACTGGTAGAATAGAGGAAGTAGTGATGGTGAACATGATTAACCACCTATAAACATACTGGTAGAATAGAGGAAGTAGTGATGGTGAACATGATTAACCACCTATAAACATACTGGTAGAATAGAGGAAGTAGTGATGGTGAACATGATTAACCACCTATAAACATACTGGTAGAATAGAGGAAGTAGTGATGGTGAACATGATTAACCACCTATAAACATACTGTAGATAGGTAGTGATGGTGAACATGATTAACCACCTATAAACATACTGGTAGAATAGAGGAAGTAGTGATGGTGAACATGATTAACCACCTATAAACATACTGGTAGAATAGAGGAAGTAGTGATGGTGAACATGATTAACCACCTATAAACATACTGGTAGAATAGAGGAAGTAGTGATGGTGAACATGATTAACCACCTATAAACATACTGGTAGAATAGAGGAAGTAGTGATGGTGAACATGATTAACCACCTATAAACATACTGGTAGAATAGAGGAAGTAGTGATGGTGAACATGATTAACCACCTATAAACATACTGGTAGAATAGAGGAAGTAGTGATGGTGAACATGATTAACCACCTATAAACATACTGGTAGAATAGAGGAAGTAGTGATGGTGAACATGATTAACCACCTATAAACATACTGGTAGAATAGAGGAAGTAGTGATGGAACATGATTAACCACCTATAAACATACTGTAGAATAGAGGAAGTAGTGATGGTGAACATGATTAACCACCTATAAACATACTGGTAGAATAGAGGAAGTAGTGATGGTGAACATGATTAACCACCTATAAACATACTGGTAGAATAGAGGAAGTAGTGATGGTGAACATGATTAACCACCTATAAACATACTGGTAGAATAGAGGAAGTAGTGATGGTGAACATGATTAACCACCTATAAACATACTGGTAGAATAGAGGAAGTAGTGATGGTGAACATGATTAACCACCTATAAACATACTGGTAGAATAGAGGAAGTAGTGATGGTGAACATGATTAACCACCTATAAACATACTGGTAGAATAGAGGAAGTAGTGATGGTGAACATGATTAACCACCTATAAACATACTGGTAGAATAGAGGAAGTAGTGATGGTGAACATGATTAACCACCTATAAACATACTGGTAGAATAGAGGAAGTAGTGATGGTGAACATGATTAACCACCTATAAACATACTGGTAGAATAGAGGAAGTAGTGATGGTGAACATGATTAACCACCTATAAACATACTGGTAGAATAGAGGAAGTAGTGATGGTGAATGATTAACCACCTATAAACATACTGAGAATTAGTGATGGTGAACCCACCTATAAACATACTGGTAGAATAGAGGAAGTAGTGATGGTGAACATGATTAACCACCTATAAACATACTGGTAGAATAGAGGAAGTAGTGATGGTGAACATGATTAACCACCTATAAACATACTGGTAGAATAGAGGAAGTAGTGATGGTGAACATGATTAACCACCTATAAACATACTGGTAGAATAGAGGAAGTAGTGATGGTGAACATGATTAACCACCTATAAACATACTGGTAGAATAGAGGAAGTAGTGATGGTGAACATGATTAACCACCTATAAACATACTGGTAGAATAGAGGAAGTAGTGATGGTGAACATGATTAACCACCTATAAACATACTGGTAGAATAGAGGAAGTAGTGATGGTGAACATGATTAACCACCTATAAACATACTGGTAGAATAGAGGAAGTAGTGATGGTGAACATGATTAACCACCTATAAACATACTGGTAGAATAGAGGAAGTAGTGATGGTGAACATGATTAACCACCTATAAACATACTGGTAGAATAGAGGAAGTAGTGATGGTGAACATGATTAACCACCTATAAACATACTGGTAGAATAGAAGTAGTGATGGTGAACATGATTAACCACCTATAAACATACTGGTAGAATAGAGGAAGTAGTGATGGTGAACATGATTAACCACCTATAAACATACTGGTAGAATAGAGGAAGTAGTGATGGTGAACATGATTAACCACCTATAAACATACTGGTAGAATAGAGGAAGTAGTGATGGTGAACATGATTAACCACCTATAAACATACTGGTAGAATAGAGGAAGTAGTGATGGTGAACATGATTAACCACCTATAAACATACTGGTAGAATAGAGAAGTAGTGAAACATGATTAACCACCTATAAACATACTGGTAGAATGATAGTGATGGTGAACATGATTAACCACCTATAAACATACTGGTAGAATAGAGGAAGTAGTGATGGTGAACATGATTAACCACCTATAAACATACTGGTAGAATAGAGGAAGTAGTGATGGTGAACATGATTAACCACCTATAAACATACTGGTAGAATAGAGGAAGTAGTGATGGTGAACATGATTAACCACCTATAAACATACTGGTAGAATAGAGGAAGTAGTGATGGTGAACATGATTAACCACCTATAAACATACTGGTAGAATAGAGGAAGTAGTGATGGTGAACATGATTAACCACCTATAAACATACTGGTAGAATAGAGGAAGTAGTGATGGTGAACATGATTAACCACCTATAAACATACTGGTAGAATAAACATGATTAACCACCTATAAACATACTGGTAGAATAGAGGAAGTAGTGATGGTGAACATGATTAACCACCTATAAACATACTGGTAGAATAGAGGAAGTAGTGATGGTGAACATGATTAACCACCTATAAACATACTGGTAGAATAGAGGAAGTAGTGATGGTGAACATGATTAACCACCTATAAACATACTGGTAGAATAGAGGAAGTAGTGATGGTGAACATGATTAACCACCTATAAACATACTGGTAGAATAGAGGAAGTAGTGATGGTGAACATGATTAACCACCTATAAACATACTGGTAGAATAGAGGAAGTAGTGATGGTGAACATGATTAACCACCTATAAACATACTGGTAGAATAGAGGAAGTAGTGATGGTGAACATGATTAACCACCTATAAACATACTGGTAGAATAGAGGAAGTAGTGATGGTGAACATGATTAACCACCTATAAACATACTGGTAGAATAGAGGAAGTAGTGATGGTGAACATGATTAACCACCTATAAACATACTGGTAGAATAGAGGAAGTAGTGATGGTGAACATGATTAACCACCTATAAACATACTGGTAGAATAGAGGAAGTAGTGAACCCAAACCCTATAAACATACTGGTAGAATAGAGGAAGTAGTGATGGTGAACATGATTAACCACCTATAAACATACTGGTAGAATAGAGGAAGTAGTGATGGTGAACATGATTAACCACCTATAAACATACTGGTAGAATAGAGGAAGTAGTGATGGTGAACATGATTAACCACCTATAAACATACTGGTAGAATAGATGGTGAACATGATTAACCACCTATAAACATACTGGTAGAATAGAAACATGATTAACCACCTATAAACATACTGGTAGAATAGAGGAAGTAGTGATGGTGAACATGATTAACCACCTATAAACATACTGGTAGAATAGAGGAAGTAGTGATGGTGAACATGATTAACCACCTATAAACATACTGGTAGAATAGAGGAAGTAGTGATGGTGAACATGATTAACCACCTATAAACATACTGGTAGAATAGAGGAAGTAGTGAGTAGTGATGGTGAACATGATTAACCACCTATAAACATACTGGTAGAATAGAGGAAGTAGTGATGGTGAACATGATTAACCACCTATAAACATACTGGTAGAATAGAAGTAGTGATGGTGAACATGATTAACCACCTATAAACATACTGGTAGAATAGAGGAAGTAGTGATGGTGAACATGATTAACCACCTATAAACATACTGGTAGAATAGAGGAAGTAGTGATGGTGAACATGATTAACCACCTATAAACATACTGGTAGAATAGAGGAAGTAGTGATGGTGAACATGATTAACCACCTATAAACATACTGGTAGAATAGAGGAAGTAGTGATGGTGAACATGATTAACCACCTATAAACATACTGGTAGAATAGAGGAAGTAGTGATGGTGAACATGATTAACCACCTATAAACATACTGGTAGAATAGAGGAAGTAGTGATGGTGAACATGATTAACCACCTATAAACATACTGGTAGAATAGAGGAAGTAGTGATGGTGAACAGTGATTAACCACCTATAAACATACTGGTAGAATAGAGGTAGTGATGGTGAACATGATTAACCACCTATAAACATACTGGTAGAATAGGGAAGTAGTGATGGTGAACATGATTAACCACCTATAAACATACTGGTAGAATAGAGGAAGTAGTGATGGTGAACATGATTAACCACCTATAAACATACTGATTAACCACCTATAAACATACTGGTAGAATAGAGGAAGTAGTGATGGTGAACATGATTAACCACCTATAAACATACTGGTAGAATAGAGGAAGTAGTGATGGTGAACATGATTAACCACCTATAAACATACTGGTAGAATAGAGGAAGTAGTGATGGTGAACATGATTAACCACCTATAAACATACTGGTAGAATAGAGGAAGTAGTGATGGTGAACATGATTAACCACCTATAAACATACTGGTAGAATAGAGGAAGTAGTGATGGTGAACATGATTAACCACCTATAAACATACTGGTAGAATAGAGGAAGTAGTGATGGTGAACATGATTAACCACCTATAAACATACTGGTAGAATAGAGGAAGTAGTGATGGTGAACATGATTAACCACCTATAAACATACTGGTAGAATAGAGGAAGTAGTGATGGTGAACATGATTAACCACCTATAAACATACTGGTAGAATAGAGGAAGTAGTGATGGTGAACATGATTAACCACCTATAAACATACTGGTAGAATAGAGGAAGTAGTGATGGTGAACATGATTAACCACCTATAAACATACTGGTAGAATAGAGGAAGTAGTGATGGTGAATACTGAGAATTAGTGATGGTGAACACCTATAAACATACTGGTAGAATTAGTGATGGTGAACATGATTAACCACCTATAAACATACTGGTAGAATAGAGGAAGTAGTGATGGTGAACATGATTAACCACCTATAAACATACTGGTAGAATAGAGGAAGTAGTGATGGTGAACATGATTAACCACCTATAAACATACTGGTAGAATAGAGGAAGTAGTGATGGTGAACATGATTAACCACCTATAAACATACTGGTAGAATAAAGTAGTGATGGTGAACATGATTAACCACCTATAAACATACTGGTAGAATAGAGGAAGTAGTGATGGTGAACATGATTAACCACCTATAAACATACTGGTAGAATAGAGGAAGTAGTGATGGTGAACATGATTAACCACCTATAAACATACTGGTAGAATAGAGGAAGTAGTGATGGTGAACATGATTAACCACCTATAAACATACTGGTAGAATAGAGGAAGTAGTGATGGTGAACATGATTAACCACCTATAAACATACTGGTAGAATAGAGGAAGTAGTGATGGTGAACATGATTAACCACCTATAAACATACTGGTAGAATAGAGGAAGTAGTGATGGTGAACATGATTAACCACCTATAAACATACTGGTAGAATAGAGGAAGTAGTGATGGTGAACATGATTAACCACCTATAAACATACTGGTAGAATAGAGGAAGTAGTGATGGTGAACATGATTAACCACCTATAAACATACTGGTAGAATAGAGGAAGTAGTGATGGTGAACATGATTAACCACCTATAAACATACTGGTAGAATAGAGGAAGTAGTGATGGTGAACATGATTAACCACCTATAAACATACTGGTAGAATAGAGGAAGTAGTGATGGTGACGATACATGATTAACCACCTATAAACATACTGGTAGAATAGAGGAAGTAGTGATGGTGAACATGATTAACCACCTATAAACATACTGGTAGAATAGAGGAAGTAGTGATGGTGAACATGATTAACCACCTATAAACATACTGGTAGAATAGAGGAAGTAGTGATGGTGAACATGATTAACCACCTATAAACATACTGGTAGAATAGAGGAAGTAGTGATGGTGAACATGATTAACCACCTATAAACATACTGGTAGAATAGAGGAAGTAGTGATGGTGAACATGATTAACCACCTATAAACATACTGGTAGAATAGAGGAAGTAGTGATGGTGAACATGATTAACCACCTATAAACATACTGGTAGAATAGAGGAAGTAGTGATGGTGAACATGATTAACCACCTATAAACATACTGGAATAGAATAGTGATGGTGAACATGATTAACCACCTATAAACATACTGGTAGAATAGGTAGTGATGGTGAACATGATTAACCACCTATAAACATACTGGTAGAATAGAGGAAGTAGTGATGGTGAACATGATTAACCACCTATAAACATACTGGTAGAATAGAGGAAGTAGTGATGGTGAACATGATTAACCACCTATAAACATACTGGTAGAATAGAGGAAGTAGTGATGGTGAACATGATTAACCACCTATAAACATACTGGAATAGAATAGTGATGGTGAACATGATTAACCACCTATAAACATACTGGTAGAATAGAGGAAGTAGTGATGGTGAACATGATTAACCACCTATAAACATACTGTAGAGGAAGTAGTGATGGTGAACATGATTAACCACCTATAAACATACTGGTAGAATAGTGATGGTGAGGATTAAGTAGTGATGGATGAACATGATTAACCACCTATAAACATACTGGTAGAATAGAGGAAGTAGTGATGGTGAACATGATTAACCACCTATAAACATACTGGTAGAATAGAGGAAGTAGTGATGGTGAACATGATTAACCACCTATAAACATACTGGTAGAATAGAGGAAGTAGTGATGGTGAACATGATTAACCACCTATAAACATACTGGTAGAATAGAGGAAGTAGTGATGGTGAACATGATTAACCACCTATAAACATACTGGTAGAATAGAGGAAGTAGTGATGGTGAACATGATTAACCACCTATAAACATACTGGTAGAATAGAGGAAGTAGTGATGGTGAACATGATTAACCACCTATAAACATACTGGTAGAATAGAGGAAGTAGTGATGGTGAACATGATTAACCACCTATAAACATACTGGAATAGAATAGTGATGGAAGATTAACCACCTATAAACATACTGGTAGAATAGGTAGTGATGGTGAACATGATTAACCACCTATAAACATACTGGTAGAATAGAGGAAGTAGTGATGGTGAACATGATTAACCACCTATAAACATACTGGTAGAATAGAGGAAGTAGTGATGGTGAACATGATTAACCACCTATAAACATACTGGTAGAATAGAGGAAGTAGTGATGGTGAACATGATTAACCACCTGAGAATTAACCCACCTATAAACATACTGGTAGAATAGAGGAGTGATGTAGATTAACCACCTATAAACATACTGAGAATAGGTAGTGAACATGATTAACCACCTATAAACATACTGGTAGAATAGAGGAAGTAGTGAACATGGTGAATAGAGGAAGTATGATTTAACCACCTATAAACATACTGGTAGAATAGAGGAAGTAGTGATGGTGAACATGATTAACCACCTATAAACATACTGGTAGAATAGAGGAAGTAGTGATGGTGAACATGATTAACCACCTATAAACATACTGGTAGAATAGAGGAAGTAGTGATGGTGAACATGATTAACCACCTATAAACATACTGGTAGAATAGAGGAAGTAGTGATGGTGAACATGATTAACCACCTATAAACATACTGGTAGAATAGAGGAAGTAGTGATGGTGAACATGATTAACCACCTATAAACATACTGGTAGAATAGAGGAAGTAGTGATGGTGAACATGATTAACCACCTATAAACATACTGGTAGAATAGAGGAAGTAGTGATGGTGAACATGATTAACCACCTATAAACATACTGGTAGAATAGAGGAAGTAGTGATGGTGAACATGATTAACCACCTATAAACATACTGGTAGAATAGAGGAAGTAGTGATGGTGAACATGATTAACCACCTATAAACATACTGGTAGAATAGAGGAAGTAGTGATGGTGAACATGATTAACCACCTATAAACATACTGGTAGAATAGAGGAAGTAGTGATGGTGAACATGATTAACCACCTATAAACATACTGGTAGAATAGAGGAAGTAGTGATGGTGAACATGATTAACCACCTATAAACATACTGGTAGAATAGAGGAAGTAGTGATGGTGAACATGATTAACCACCTATAAACATACTGGTAGAATAGAGGAAGTAGTAGATGGTGATGGTGAACATGATTAACCACCTATAAACATACTGTAGAATAGAGGAAGTAGTGATGGTGAACATGATTAACCACCTATAAACATACTGGTAGAATAGAGGAAGTAGTGATGGTGAACATGATTAGTGATGAGGAAGTGAACATGATTAACCACCTATAAACATACTGGTAGAATAGAGGAAGTAGTGATGGTGAACATGATTAACCACCTATAAACATACTGGTAGAATAGAGGAAGTAGTGATGGTGAACATGATTAACCACCTATAAACATACTGGTAGAATAGAGGAAGTAGTGATGGTGAACATGATTAACCACCTATAAACATACTGGTAGAATAGAGGAAGTAGTGATGGTGAACATGATTAACCACCTATAAACATACTGGTAGAATAGAGGAAGTAGTGATGGTGAACATGATTAACCACCTATAAACATACTGGTAGAATAGAGGAAGTAGTGATGGTGAACATGATTAACCACCTATAAACATACTGGTAGAATAGAGGAAGTAGTGATGGTGAACATGATTAACCACCTATAAACATACTGGTAGAATAGAGGAAGTAGTGATGGTGAACATGATTAACCACCTATAAACATACTGGTAGAATGATGGTGAACATGATTAACCACCTATAAACATACTGGTAGAATAGAGGAAGTAGTGATGGTGAACATGATTAACCACCTATAAACATACTGGTAGTGATAGTGATGAACATGATTAACCACCTATAAACATACTGGTAGAATAGAGGAAGTAGTGATGGTGAACATGATTAACCACCTATAAACATACTGGTAGAATAGAGGAAGTAGTGATGGTGAACATGATTAACCACCTATAAACATACTGGTAGAATAGAGGAAGTAGTGATGGTGAACATGATTAACCACCTATAAACATACTGGTAGAATAGAGGAAGTAGTGATGGTGAACATGATTAACCACCTATAAACATACTGGTAGAATAGAGGAAGTAGTGATGGTGAACATGATTAACCACCTATAAACATACTGGTAGAATAGAGGAAGTAGTGATGGTGAACATGATTAACCACCTATAAACATACTGGTAGAATAGAGGAAGTAGTGATGGTGAACATGATTAACCACCTATAAACATACTGGTAGAATAGAGGAAGTAGTGATGGTGAACATGATTAACCACCTATAAACATACTGGTAGAATAGAGGAAGTAGTGATGGTGAACATGATTAACCACCTATAAACATACTGGTAGAATAGAGGAAGTAGTGATGGTGAACATGATTAACCACCTATAAACATACTGGTAGAATAGAGGAAGTAGTGATGGTGAACATGATTAACCACCTATAAACATACTGGTAGAATAGAGGAAGTAGTGATAGTGATTAACCACCTATAAACATACTGGTAGAATAGAAAGTAGTGATGGTGAACATGATTAACCACCTATAAACATACTGGTAGAATAGAGGAAGTAGTGATGGTGAACATGATTAACCACCTATAAACATACTGGTAGAATAGAGGAAGTAGTGATGGTGAACATGATTAACCACCTATAAACATACTGGTAGAATAGAGGAAGTAGTGATGGTGAACATGATTAACCACCTATAAACATACTGGTAGAATAGAGGAAGTAGTGATGGTGAACATGATTAACCACCTATAAACATACTGGTAGAATAGAGGAAGTAGTGATGGTGAACATGATTAACCACCTATAAACATACTGGAATAGAGGAAGTATAGAGGAAGAGGAAGTAGTGATGGTGAACATGATTAACCACCTATAAACATACTGGTAGAATAGAGGAAGTAGTGATGGTGAACATGATTAACCACCTATAAACATACTGGTAGAATAGAGGAAGTAGTGATGGTGAACATGATTAACCACCTATAAACATACTGGTAGAATAGAGAGGAAGTGATTAACCACCTATAAACATACTGTAGAATGGGAAGTAGTGATGGTGAACATGATTAACCACCTATAAACATACTGGTAGAATAGAGGAAGTAGTGATGGTGAACATGATTAACCACCTATAAACATACTGGTAGAATAGAGGAAGTAGTGATGGTGAACATGATTAACCACCTATAAACATACTGGTAGAATAGAGGAAGTAGTGATGGTGAACATGATTAACCACCTATAAACATACTGGTAGAATAGAGGAAGTAGTGATGGTGAACATGATTAACCACCTATAAACATACTGGTAGAATAGAGGAAGTAGTGATGGTGAACATGATTAACCACCTATAAACATACTGGTAGAATAGAGGAAGTAACCACTATAAACATACTGTGATGGTGAACATGATTAACCACCTATAAACATACTGGTAGAATAGAGGAAGTAGTGATGGTGAACATGATTAACCACCTATAAACATACTGGTAGAATAGAGGAAGTAGTGATGGTGAACATGATTAACCACCTATAAACATACTGGTATAAACATATTAACTGGTAGAATAGAGGAAGTAGTGATGGTGAACATGATTAACCACCTATAAACATACTGGTAGAATAGAGGAAGTAGTGATGGTGAACATGATTAACCACCTATAAACATACTGGTAGAATAGAGGAAGTAGTGATGGTGAACATGATTAACCACCTATAAACATACTGGTAGAATAGAGGAAGTAGTGATGGTGAACATGATTAACCACCTATAAACATACTGGTAGAATAGAGGAAGTAGTGATGGTGAACATGATTAACCACCTATAAACATACTGGTAGAATAGAGGAAGTAGTGATGGTGAACATGATTAACCACCTATAAACATACTGGTAGAATAGAGGAAGTAGTGATGGTGAACATGATTAACCACCTATAAACATACTGGTAGAATAGAGGAAGTAGTGATGGTGAACATGATTAACCACCTATAAACATACTGGTAGAATAGAGGAAGTGAGTGAACATGATTAACCACCTATAAACATACTGGTAGAATAGAGGAAGTAGTGAACCCTAACCCTATAAACATACTGGTAGAATAGAGGAAGTAGTGATGGTGAACATGATTAACCACCTATAAACATACTGGTAGAATAGAGGAAGTAGTGATGGTGAACATGATTAACCACCTATAAACATACTGGTAGAATAGAGGAAGTAGTGATGGTGAACATGATTAACCACCTATAAACATACTGGTAGAATAGAGGAAGTAGTGATGGTGAACATGATTAACCACCTATAAACATACTGGTAGAATAGAGGAAGTAGTGATGGTGAACATGATTAACCACCTATAAACATACTGGTAGAATAGAGGAAGTAGTGATGGTGAACATGATTAACCACCTATAAACATACTGGTAGAATAGAGGAAGTAGTGATGGTGAACATGATTAACCACCTATAAACATACTGGTAGAATAGAGGAAGTAGTGAACCCTAACCCTATAAACATACTGGTAGAATAGAGGAAGTAGTGAACCCTAACCCTATAAACATACTGGTAGAATAGAGGAAGTAGTGAACCCTAACCCTATAAACATACTGGTAACCACTATAAACATACTGGTAGAATAGAGGAAGTAGTGAACCCTGAACATGATTAACCCCCTATAAACATACTGGTAGAATAGAGAACTGTGAACCCTAGTAGTGAACCCTAACCCTATAAACATACTGGTAGAATAGAGGAAGTAGTGAACCCTAACCCTATAAACATACTGGTAGAATAGAGGAAGTAGTGAACCCTAACCCTATAAACATACTGGTAGAATAGAGGAAGTAGTGAACCCTAACCCTATAAACATACTGGTAGAATAGAGGAAGTAGTGAACCCTAACCCTATAAACATACTGGTAGAATAGAGGAAGTAGTGATGGTGAACATGATTAACCACCTATAAACATACTGGTAGAATAGAGGAAGTAGTGAACCCTAACCCTATAAACATACTGGTAGAATAGAGGAAGTAGTGAACCCTAACCCTATAAACATACTGGTAGAATAGAGGAAGTAGTGAACCCTAACCCTATAAACATACTGGTAGAATAGAGGAAGTAGTGAACCCTAACCCTATAAACATACTGGTAGAATAGAGAAGTAGTGAACCCTAACCCTATAAACATACTGGTAGAATAGAGGAAGTAGTGAACCCTAACCCTATAAACATACTGGTAGAATAGAGGAAGTAGTGAACCTAACCCTATAAACATACTGGTAGAATAGAGGAAGTAGTGAACCCTAACCCTATAAACATACTGGTAGAATAGAGGAAGTAGTGAACCCTAACCCTATAAACATACTGGTAGAATAGAGGAAGTAGTGAACCCTAACCCTATAAACATACTGGTAGAATAGAGGAAGTAGTGAACCCTAACCCTATAAACATACTGGTAGAATAGAGGAAGTAGTGAACCCTAACCCTATAAACATACTGGTAGAACCCTAACCCTATAAACATACTGGTAGAATAGAGGAAGTAGTGAACCCTAACCCTATAAACATACTGGTAGAATAGAGGAAGTAGTGAACCCTAACCCTATAAACATACTGGTAGAATAGAGGAAGTAGTGAACCCTAACCCTATAAACATACTGGTAGAATAGAGGAAGTAGTGAACCCTAACCCTATAAACATACTGGTAGAATAGAGGAAGTAGTGAACCCTAACCCTATAAACATACTGGTAGAATAGAGGAAGTAGTGAACCCTAACCCTATAAACATACTGGTAGAATAGAGGAAGTAGTGAACCCTAACCCTATAAACATACTGGTAGAATAGAGGAAGTAGTGAACCCTAACCCTATAAACATACTGGTAGAATAGAGGAAGTAGTGAACCCTAACCCTATAAACATACCCTAACCCTATAAACATACTGGTAGAATAGAGGAAGTAGTGAACCCTAACCCTATAAACATACTGGTAGAATAGAGGAAGTAGTGAACCCTAACCCTATAAACATACTGGTAGAATAGAGGAAGTAGTGAACCCTAACCCTATAAACATACTGGTAGAATAGAGGAAGTAGTGAACCCTAACCCTATAAACATACTGGTAGAATAGAGGAAGTAGTGAACCCTAACCCTATAAACATACTGGTAGAATAGAGGAAGTAGTGAACCCTAACCCTATAAACATACTGGTAGAATAGAGGAAGTAGTGAACCCTAACCCTATAAACATACTGGTAGAATAGAGGAAGTAGTGAACCCTAACCCTATAAACATACTGGTAGAATAGAGGAAGTAGTGAACCCTATAAACATAACCCTATAAACATACTGGTAGAATAGAGGAAGTAGTGAACCCTAACCCTATAAACATACTGGTAGAATAGAGGAAGTAGTGAACCCTAACCCTATAAACATACTGGTAGAATAGAGGAAGTAGTGAACCCTAACCCTATAAACATACTGGTAGAATAGAGGAAGTAGTGAACCCTAACCCTATAAACATACTGGTAGAATAGAGGAAGTAGTGAACCCTAACCCTATAAACATACTGGTAGAATAGAGGAAGTAGTGAACCCTAACCCTATAAACATACTGGTAGAATAGAGGAAGTAGTGAACCCTAACCCTATAAACATACTGGTAGAATAGAGGAAGTAGTGAACCCTAACCCTATAAACATACTGGTAGAATAGAGGAAGTAGTGAACCCTAACCCTATAAACATACTGGTAGAATAGAAAGTAGTGAACCCTAACCCTATAAACATACTGGTAGAATAGAGGAAGTAGTGAACCCTAACCCTATAAACATACTGGTAGAATAGAGGAAGTAGTGAACCCTAACCCTATAAACATACTGGTAGAATAGAGGAAGTAGTGAACCCTAACCCTATAAACATACTGTAGAATAGAGGAAGTAGTGAACCCTAACCCTATAAACATACTGGTAGAATAGAGGAAGTAGTGAACCCTAACCCTATAAACATACTGGTAGAATAGAGGAAGTAGTGAACCCTAACCCTATAAACATACTGGTAGAATAGAGGAAGTAGTGAACCCTAACCCTATAAACATACTGGTAGAATAGAGGAAGTAGTGAACCCTAACCCTATAAACATACTGGTAGAATAGAGGAAGTAGTGAACCCTAACCCTATAAACATACTGGTAGAATAGAGGAAGTAGTGAACCCTAACCCTATAAACATACTGGTAGAATAGAGGAAGTAGTGAACCCTAACCCTATAAACATACTGGTAGAATAGAGGAAGTAGTGAACCCTAACCCTATAAACATACTGGTAGAATAGAGGAAGTAGTGAACCCTAACCCTATAAACATACTGGTAGAATAGAGGAAGTAGTGAACCCTAACCCTATAAACATACTGGTAGAATAGAGGAAGTAGTGAACCCTAACCCTATAAACATACTGGTAGAATAGAGGAAGTAGTGAACCCTAACCCTATAAACATACTGGTAGAATAGAGGAAGTAGTGAACCCTAACCCTATAAACATACTGGTAGAATAGAGGAAGTAGTGAACCCTAACCCTATAAACATACTGGTAGAATAGAAAGTAGTGAACCCTAACCCTATAAACATACTGGTAGAATAGAGGAAGTAGTGAACCCTAACCCTATAAACATACTGGTAGAATAGAGGAAGTAGTGAACCCTAACCCTATAAACATACTGGTAGAATAGAGTAGTAGTGAACCCTAACCCTATAAACATACTGGTAGAATAGAGGAAGTAGTGAACCCTAACCCTATAAACATACTGGTAGAATAGAGGAAGTAGTGAACCCTAACCCTATAAACATACTGGTAGAATAGAGGAAGTAGTGAACCCTAACCCTATAAACATACTGGTAGAATAGAGGAAGTAGTGAACCCTAACCCTATAAACATACTGGTAGAATAGAGGAAGTAGTGAACCCTAACCCTATAAACATACTGGTAGAATAGAGGAAGTAGTGAACCCTAACCCTATAAACATACTGGTAGAATAGAGGAAGTAGTGAACCCTAACCCTATAAACATACTGGTAGAATAGAGGAAGTAGTGAACCCTATAAACATACTGGTAGACCCTATAAAACATACTGGTAGAATAGAGGAAGTAGTGAACCCTAACCCTATAAACATACTGGTAGAATAGAGGAAGTAGTGAACCCTAACCCTATAAACATACTGGTAGAATAGAGGAAGTAGTGAACCCTAACCCTATAAACATACTGGTAGAATAGAGGAAGTAGTGAACCCTAACCCTATAAACATACTGGTAGAATAGAGGAAGTAGTGAACCCTAACCCTATAAACATACTGGTAGAATAGAGGAAGTAGTGAACCCCTAAAACATACTGGTAGAATAGAGGAAGTAGTGAACCCTAACCCTATAAACATACTGGTAGAATAGAGGAAGTAGTGAACCCTAACCCTATAAACATACTGGTAGAATAGAGGAAGTAGTGAACCCTAACCCTATAAACATACTGGTAGAATAGGAAGTAGTGAACCCTAACCCTATAAACATACTGGTAGAATAGAGGAAGTAGTGAACCTAACCCTATAAACATACTGGTAGAATAGAGGAAGTAGTGAACCCTAACATACTGGTAGAATAGAGGAAGTAGTGAACCCTAACCCTATAAACATACTGGTAGAATAGAGGAAGTAGTGAACCCTAACCCATACTATAAAAGTAGTGAACATAAACTGGGTAGAATAGAGGAACCCTAACCCTATAAACATACTGTAGTGAACCCTAACCCTATAAACATACTGGTAGAATAGAGGAAGTAGTGAACCCTAACCCTATAAACATACTGGTAGAATAGAGGAAGTAGTGAACCCCCTAACCTGGTAGAATAGAGGGAAGTAGTGAACCCTATAAACATACTGGTAGAATAGAGGAAGTAGTGAACCCTAACCCTATAAAAATACTGGTAGAATAGAGGAAGTAGTGAACCCTAACCCTATAAACATACTGGTAGAATAGAGGAAGTAGTGAACCCTAACCCTATAAACACTATAAGAGGACAAGGTATGCGTTCCAAATGGGGCCCTATTCCCTACATAGTGCACTACTTAAGGCCAGTGCCCTATAGGGAATAGGTTGCCATTTTTGGACACATATCCAAGTGTTTTGTGTTCCCTCAGCTTGTCCCCAGACTGCCCTTTTAATCCCCTGCCCCTGGTATGTGTTGGTGACATCACACCGCTCCCGCCACTCCCTCCGTCCAGGCCTGGCGAGTCGATCGGGAGACTGACTGGCTCCATTCTCTGACCTCTGCCATTATCAAGATGGCGTCTGTCTGTCCGTCCGACGGGCTCAGAAGAGAATTGATATCATGGATACACATTACAGACAGATGAGAGATACTACATCTACTGTAAATCTACTACATCTACTGTAAATCTACTGTAATAGAAGTATTGCGTGGCCAGCCTTCCAAAACCCCATCCCATTCACTCCACTACTGTGAGAAGCCTGGGTTTTGGAGGATACAGTAATATCTACTGGAATAGAAGTATTGCGTGGCCAGCCTTCCAAAACCCCATCCCATTCACTCCACTACTGTGAGAATCCTGGGTTTTGGAGGATACAGTAATATCTACTGTTATAGAAGTATTGCGTGGCCAGCCTTCCAAAACCCCATCCCATTCACTCCACTACTGTGAGAAGCCTGGGTTTTGGAGGATACAGTAATATCTACTGGAACTGTTAGCAACAACAACCAGGAAGGAGACCAATCAACTGAAGGACTGTTCTGATGTTGCTAGGAGACAGATGCAGAGGAACTTCTCTGAAAAGGTTGGCCATGACCTCTCCTGGAGGATCCCTCTTAAACTGCATCTCAAACAGTAGTGCACTATATAGGGAATAGTGTACCATAGGGCTCTGGTCTAAAGTAGTGCACTATATAGGGAATAGTGTACCATAGGGCTCTGGTCAACAGTAGGGCACTATATAGGGAATAGTGTACCATAGGGCTCTGGTCTAAAGTAGTACACTATATAGGGAATAGTGTACTATAGGGCTCTGGTCAACAGTAGGGCACTATATAGGGAATAGTGTACCATAGGGCTCTGGTCTAAAGTAGTACACTATATAGGGAATAGTGTACCATAGGGCTCTGGTCTAAAGTAGTACACTATATAGGGAATAGTGTACCATAGGGCTCTGGTCAACAGTAGTGCACTTTATAGGGAATAGTGTACCATAGGGCTCTGGTCTAAAGTAGTGCACTATATAGGGAATAGTGTACCATAGGGCTCTGGTCAACACTAGTGCACTTTATAGGAATAGTGTACCATAGGGCTCTGGTCAACACTAGTGCACTATATAGGGAATGAATAGCATTCTCACATAGGTGTTCCTTTTGTCCAGGTGGGAAAGGGCAGTGTGGAGTGCAATAGAGATTAATGCTGAGCTGTAGTCAATGAATAGCATTCTCACATAGGTGTTCCTTTTGTCCAGGTGGGAAAGGGCAGTGTGGAGTGCAATAGAGATTAATGCTGAGCTGTAGTCAATGAATAGCATTCTCACATAGGTGTTCCTTTTGTCCAGGTGGGAAAGGGCAGTGTGGAGTGCAATAGAGATTGCGTCATCTGTGGATCTGTTGGGGCAGTACGCAAAATTGGAATGGGTCTAGGGTTCCTGGGATGATGGTGTTGATGTGAGCCATGACCAGCTTTTCAAAGCACTTCATGGCTACCGACGTGAGTGCTACAGGCGGTAATCATTTAGGCAGGTTGCCTTTGCTTCCTTGGGCACAGGGACTATGGTAATCTGCTTAAAACATGTAGGTATTACAGACTTGGTCAGGGATGGGTTGAAAATGTCAGTGAAGACACTTGCCGGTTGGTCCATGCATGCTCTGAGTACACGTCCTGGTAATCCATCTGGCCCCACGGCTTTGTGAATGTTGACCTGTTGAAAGGTCTTGCTCACATTGGCTGCGGAAAGCGTGATCACAGTCATCTATAACAGCTGGTGCTCTTGTGCATGCTTCAGTGTTTTAAAAAAACCTTTATTACACTAGGCAGAATGTGACTGGCAGAACGGGTGTTGTATGTGGAGGATGAGGGCTTCAGTAGATATCTCAGATAGGGGGGAGGGAGGCCTATGAGGGCTGCAGTAGATATCTCAGATAGGGGGAGGGAGGCCTATGAGGGCTGCAGTAGGTATCTCAGATAGGGGGAGGGAGGCCTATGAGGGCTGCAGTAGGTATCTCAGATAGGGGGGAGGGAGGCCTATGAGGGCTGCAGTAGATATCTCAGATAGGGGGAGGGAGGCCTATGAGGGCTGCAGTAGGTATCTCAGATAGGGGGGAGGGAGGCCTATGAGGGCTGCAGTAGATATCTCAGATAGGGGGAGGGAGGCCTAGGAAGCTTTTAGAAATAAGCATCAACCAGTGGGTCTTGTGACGGGTAAACAGAGCTGACCAGTTTACAGAGGAGAATAGAGTGCAGTGATGTGTCCTTTCAGGAGCATTGGTGGCAAATCTGATGGCCGAATGGTAAAGAACATCTAGCCGCTTGAGAGCACCCTTACCTGCCGATCTATAAATTACGTCTCCGAAATCTAGGGTTAGTTTGGCAGCTGGGGTGAAAGAGGAGTGATGACGATTGAGGAAACCAAGTCTAGATTGAACCTTAGCCTTCAGCTTTGATATGTGCTGAGAGAAGGACAGTGTACCATCTAGCCATACTTCCAAGCACTTGTATGAGGTGACTACCTCAAGCTCTAAACCCTCAGAGGTAGTAGTCACACTGATGGGGAGAGGGGCATTCTTCTTACCAAACCACATGACCTTTGTTGTGGAGGTGTTCCGAACAAGGTTAAGGCCAGAGAAAGCTCATTGGACACTAATAAAGCTTTGTTGTGGAGGTGTTCCGAACAAGGTTAAGGCCAGAGAAAGCTCATTGGACACTAATAAAGCTTTGTTGTGGAGGTGTTCAGAACAAGGTTAAGGCCAGAGAAAGCTCATTGGACACTAATAAAGCTTTGTTGTGGAGGTGTTCCGAACAAGGTTAAGGCCAGAGAAAGCTCATTGGACACTAATAAAGCTTTGTTGTGGAGGTGTTCAGAACAAGGTTAAGGCCAGAGAAAGCTCATTGGACACTAATAAAGCTTTGTTGTGGAGGTGTTCAGAACAAGGTTAAGGCCAGAGAAAGCTCATTGGACACTAATAAAGCTTTGTTGTGGAGGTGTTCAGAACAAGGTTAAGGCCAGAGAAAGCTCATTGGACACTAATAAAGCTTTGTTGTGGAGGTGTTCAGAACAAGGTTAAGGCCAGAGAAAGCTTGTTGGACACTAAGAAAGCTTTGTTGTGGAGCTTTTAACACCAAATCCGGGTGAGGGGCCAGCTGAGTATAAGACTGTATCATCTACATATAAATGGATGAGTATAAGACTGTATCATCTACATATAAATGGATGAGTATAAGACTGTATCATCTACATATAAATGGATGAGTATAAGACTGTATCATCTACATATAAATGGATGAGTATAAGACTGTATCATCTGCATATAAATGGATGAGTGAGCTTCCTACTGCCTGACCTATTTTTAATTTTCTTTATGGGGGCGTGTTTGTTCCAGAATGTATCACATCCGGTCGTCATTGGGAGTCCCATAAAGCGACACACAACTGCCCAGCGCCGACTGGATTGGGTTTCCCGGTAGGCCGTGATTGGGAGTCCCATAAAGCGACACACAACTGCCCAGCGCCGACTGGATTTGGTTACCCCGGTAGGCCGTGATTGGGAGTCCCATAAAGCGACACACAACTGCCCAGCGCCGACTGGATTTGGTTACCCGGTAGGCCGTCATTGTAAATAGAACCAGAACGGTTAACATCAGTATTCAAAACACTCTTCCTGAACCACGTCTCAGTAGTGACCAACACATCTGGATTGGAGCTGTGAACCCACACTCTTCCTGAACCACGTCTCAGTAGTGACCAACACATCTGGATTAGAGCTGTGAACCCACACTCTTCCTGAACCACGTCTCAGTAGTGACCAACACATCTGGATTAGAGCTGTGAACCCACACTCTTCCTGAACCACGTCTCAGTAGTGACCAACACATCTGGATTAGAGCTGTGAACCCACACTCTTCCTGAACCACGTCTCAGTAGTGACCAACACATCTGGATTAGAGCTGTGAACCCACACTCTTCCTGAACCACGTCTCAGTAGTGACCAACACATCTGGATTAGAGCTGTGAACCCACACTCTTCCTGAACCACGTCTCAGTAGTGACCAACACATCTGGATTAGAGCTGTGAACCCACACTCTTCCTGAACCACGTCTCAGTAGTGACCAACACATCTGGATTAGAGCTGTGAACCCACACTCTTCCTGAACCACGTCTCAG
>NW_025748691.1:10000-30000 GCF_021184085.1 Oncorhynchus gorbuscha
GTCCATCTAGATACCCCATGTCCATCTAAATACCCCATGTTTGTCTTGATACCCCAAGTCCATCTAGATGCCCCATGTCCATCTAGATACCCCATGTCCATCTTGATACCCCATGTCCATTTAGATACCCCATGTTTGTCTTGATACCCCAAGTCCATCTAGATGCCCCATGTCCATCTAGATACCCCATGTCCATCTTGATACCCCATGTCCATTTAGATACCCCATGTTCGTCTTGATACCCCATGTCCATCTAGATGCCCCATGTCCATCTAGATGCCCCACGTTCATCTAGATATCCCATGTCCATTTAGATACCCCCCCATGTCCATCTAGATGCCCCACGTTCATCTAGATGCCCCATGTCCATCTAGATGCCCCACGTTCATCTAGATACCCCATGTCCATCTAGATGCCCCACGTTCATCTAGATACCCCATGTCCATCTTGATACCCCATGTCCATCCTGATACCCCCAATCTAACAATACACTGGATTTATGAACAGACAATCTAACAATACACTGGATTTATGAACAGACAATCTAACAATACACTGGATTTATGAACAGACAATATAACAATACACTGGATTTATGAACAGACAATTATGAACAGACAATCTAACAATACACTGGATTTATGAACAGACAATCTAACAATACACTGGATTTATGAACAGACAATCTAACAATACACTGGATTTATGAACAGACAATCTAACAATACACTGGATTTATGAACAGACAATTTAACAATACACTGGATTTATGAACAGACAATCTAACAATACACTGGATTTATGAACAGACAATTATGAACAGACAATCTAACAATACTCTGGATTTATGAACAGACAATCTAACAATACACTGGATTTATGAACAGACAATCTAACAATACACTGGATTTATGAACAGACAATCTAACAATACACTGGATTTATGAACAGACAATCTAACAATACACTGGATTTATGAACAGACAATCTAACAATACACTGGATTTATGAACAGACAATCTAACAATACACTGGATTTATGAACAGACAATCTAACAATACACTGGATTTATGAACAGACAATCTAACAATACACTGGATTTATGAACAGACAATCTAACAATACACTGGATTTATGAACAGACAATCTAACAATACACTGGATTTATGAACAGACAATCTAACAATACACTGGATTTATGAACAGACAATCTAACAATACACTGGATTTATGAACAGACAATCTAACAATACACTGGATTTATGAACAGACAATCTAACAATACACTGGATTTATGAACAGACAATCTAACAATACACTGGATTTATGAACAGACAATCTAACAATACACTGGATTTATGAACAGACAATCTAACAATACACTGGATTTATGAACAGACAATCTAACAATACACTGGATTTATGAACAGACAATCTAACAATACACTGGATTTATGAACAGACAATCTAACAATACTCTGGATTTATGAACAGACAATCTAACAATACACTGGATTTATGAACAGACAATTATGAACAGACAATCTAACAATACACTGGATTTATGAACAGACAATCTAACAATACTCTGGATTTATGAACAGACAATCTAACAATACACTGGATTTATGAACAGACAATTTAACAATACTCTGGATTTATGAACAGACAATCTAACAATACACTGGATTTATGAACAGACAATCTAACAATACTCTGGATTTATGAACAGACAATTTAACAATACTCTGGATTTATGAACAGACAATTTAACAATACTCTGGATTTATGAACAGACAATCTAACAATACTCTGGATTTATGAACAGACAATCTAACAATACTCTGGATTTATGAACAGACAATCTAACAATACTCTGGATTTATGAACAGACAATCTAACAATACACTGGATTTATGAACAGACAATCTAACAATACTCTGGATTTATGAACAGACAATCTAACAATACACTGGATTTATGAACAGACAATCTAACAATACACTGGATTTATGAACAGACAATCTAACAATACACTGGATTTATGAACAGACAATCTAACAATACACTGGATTTATGAACAGACAATCTAACAATACTCTGGATTTATGAACAGACAATCTAACAATACACTGGATTTATGAACAGACAATTATGAACAGACAATCTAACAATACACTGGATTTATGAACAGACAATCTAACAATACTCTGGATTTATGAACAGACAATTTAACAATACTCTGGATTTATGAACAGACAATTTAACAATACTCTGGATTTATGAACAGACAATTTAACAATACTCTGGATTTATGAACAGACAATCTAACAATACTCTGGATTTATGAACAGACAATTTAACAATACTCTGGATTTATGAACAGACAATCTAACAATACACTGGATTTATGAACAGACAATCTAACAATACTCTGGATTTATGAACAGACAATCTAACAATACTCTGGATTTATGAACAGACAATCTAACAATACACTGGATTTATGAACAGACAATTATGAACAGACAATCTAACAATACACTGGATTTATGAACAGACAATCTAACAATACACTGGATTTATGAACAGACAATCTAACAATACTCTGGATTTATGAACAGACAATCTAACAATACACTGGATTTATGAACAGACAATTATGAACAGACAATCTAACAATACACTGGATTTATGAACAGACAATCTAACAATACACTGGATTTATGAACAGACAATCTAACAATACACTGGATTTATGAACAGACAATTATGAACAGACAATCTAACAATACACTGGATTTATGAACAGACAATCTAACAATACACTGGATTTATGAACAGACAATCTAACAATACACTGGATTTATGAACAGACAATTATGAACAGACAATCTAACAATACACTGGATTTATGAACAGACAATCTAACAATACACTGGATTTATGAACAGACAATCTAACAATACACTGGATTTATGAACAGACAATTATGAACAGACAATCTAACAATACACTGGATTTATGAACAGACAATCTAACAATACACTGGATTTATGAACAGACAATTATGAACAGACAATCTAACAATACACTGGATTTATGAACAGACAATCTAACAATACACTGGATTTATGAACAGACAATCTAACAATACTCTGGATTTATGAACAGACAATTTAACAATACTCTGGATTTATGAACAGACAATCTAACAATACACTGGATTTATGAACAGACAATTATGAACAGACAATCTAACAATACTCTGGATTTATGAACAGACAATCTAACAATACACTGGATTTATGAACAGACAATCTAACAATACTCTGGATTTATGAACAGACAATCTAACAATACACTGGATTTATGAACAGACAATCTAACAATACACTGGATTTATGAACAGACAATTATGAACAGACAATTTAACAATACACTGGATTTATGAACAGACAATTTAACAATACTCTGGATTTATGAACAGACAATCTAACAATACTCTGGATTTATGAACAGACAATTATGAACAGACAATCTAACAATACTCTGGATTTATGAACAGACAATTATGAACAGACAATCTAACAATACTCTGGATTTATGAACAGACAATTATGAACAGACAATCTAACAATACTCTAGATTTATGAACAGACAATCTAACAATACTCTGGATTTACCAACGCCCAGAGAGCACTCTGACACTCCAGATTGAATTGACGAACACACCCGAACTCGTTAAATGTTTAGTTAGTCATTTGTTAATAAACTAACAAGCTGTCAAGAGGTTGCATAGCAACCAACATCAACTTCCGGTAGACAGGCGAAGCTCTAGTACGCTCCACTGAAACAATACAGTGAGTTTACAGTATACTAAAATGAACTAAAAGTACACAGCATGTGTAGCCTAGTGGTTAGAGTGTAGGACTAGTAACCGGAAGGTTGTGAGTTCAAACCCCCGAGCTGACAAGGTACAAATCTGTCGTTCTGCCCCTGAACAGGCAGTTAACCCACTGTTCCTAGGCCGTCATTGAAAATAAGAACATGTTCTTAACTGACTTGCCTGGTTAAATAAAGGTAAAATTAAAATTAAGGGCGGTGCACAATTGGCCCAGCGTCGTCTGGATTTGACCGGGGCAGGCCGTCATTGTAAATAAGAATTTGTTCTTAACTGCCTAGTTAAATAAAACTACCTATTTAAATAAAACTTTTAAAAAATATATATATATTAATAATTAAGTATGTAGCATACAATATGTTAGTATGGGTATTCGAACACAGATATTGATCCTGCTCTGTGGAATACACCTCAGTACGGTTGAGAGCCACACACTGAGCTTTGTTCCAAAGATGAAATAAACCGGACCAATGAGGCTAACATATCAATCAGACCATGTTTATTTAATGGAACATTTATTTTTCGACGGGGAGTCATGCTGAGGCCAAGGTCTCTTTTCCAGATGAGCCCTTTACAATATATATACTTATCAATACACGAAAAAGAAGACGCAGGAAACAAACCCACTCAATGTCAACTGAGATCGCAACGCGCAACACCGAGTTGCGTTCAGAGAGCAAGTGTTAAACAACGAGGCTGAACCTCTTCCGACTGGGCAGAATGAAGGTGCTAAAATAGCCTCTCCTCTGCTCACAAGAGCCGGTGTAATTGAATCCAGAATGTGGAGGATTTGATAGATTGCTTGACCCTGTAGGAATGTTAAGGTCATAAATGTTCAGTATGTTTTGGTCCGTGCCTGTGTGTGTGTGTGTGTGTGTGTGTGTGTGTGTGTGTGTGTGTGTGTGTGTGTGTGTGTGTGTGTGTGCGTGCGTGCGTGCGTGCGTGCGTGCGTGCGTGCGTGCGTGCGTGCGTGCGTGTGTGTGTGTGTGTGTGTGTGTGTGTGTGTGTGCGTGCGTGCGTGCGTGCGTGTGTGTGTGTGTGTGCCCTCAGCACTGTAGATACAGGACCTGACATTTAATAGCACGGAGTCAGTAAGGTCATGAGTCGTAGATTTGTCCACATGATGGACTTTCAGAGTTGTGTTATGATGGTAAGTTCACACACTCACACACACCTGCTGTTCCATACCTCCCCTCTGCTAGATAAAATAGGCTATAAATCTGTCTGCTGTATGTAGCTAGCGTCACCAACACGTACATGCTGGTTTACATTAAAGGGGGAAACCTCATAGGCTGGGTCCCAAATGGCAACCTGTTCCCTATATGATACACTACATGTTACCAGACCCTATGGGCCCTGGTTCATAGGGGTCTGGGAATAGGGTGTCATTTCGGACATAACGAGAGAAGAAGAGATGCCTTCAGCATTACCAAGATATATTCCATGTTGAAGCACCAACGAGAGCAGTATAGATGACGATAGCATTACTAAGATATATTCCATGTTGAAGCACCAACGAGAGCAGTAGAGATGACGATAGCATTACTAAGATATGTCCCATGTTGAAGCACCAACGAGAGCAGTATAGATGACGATAGCATTACCAAGATATATTCCATGTTGAAGCACCAACGAGAGCAGTAGAGATGACGATAGCATTACCAAGATATATTCCATGTTGAAGCACCAACGAGAGCAGTATAGATGACGATAGTATTACCAAGATATATTCCATGTTGAAGCACCAACGAGAGCAGTATAGATGACGATAGTATTACCAAGATATGTCCCATGTTGAAGCACCAACGAGAGCAGTATAGATGACGATAGTATTACCAAGATATATTCCATGTTGAAGCACCAACAAGAGCAGTAGAGATGACAATAGCATTACCGAGATATATTCCATGTTGAAGCACCAACGAGAGCAGTAGAGATGCCTTCAGCATTACCAAGATATATTCCATGTTGAAGCACCAACGAGAGCAGTATAGATGACGATAGTATTACCAAGATATATTCCATGTTGAAGCACCAACGAGAGCAGTATAGATGACGATAGTATTACCAAGATATATTCCATGTTGAAGCACCAACGAGAGCAGTACAGATGACGATAGCATTACTAAGATATATTCCATGTTGAAGCACCAACGAGAGCAGTAGAGATGACGATAGTATTACCAAGATATATTCCATGTTGAAGCACCAACGAGAGCAGTATAGATGACGATAGCATTACTAAGATATATTCCATGTTGAAGCACCAAAGAGAGCAGTAGAGATGACTATAGCATTACCAAGATATATTTCATGTTGAAGCACCAACGAGAGCAGTAGAGATGACGATAGCATTACCAAGATATATTCCATGTTGAAGCACCAACGAGAGCAGTAGAGATGACGATAGCATTACCAAGATATATTCCATGTTGAAGCACCAACGAGAGCAGTATAGATGACGATAGCATTACTAAGATATATTCCATGTTGAAGCACCAACGAGAGCAGTATAGATGACGATAGCATTACCAAGATATATTCCATGTTGAAGCACCAACGAGAGCAGTAGAGATGCCTTCAGCATTACCCACCATATTCCCATGGGTGTGCAGCGTGATGGTACCCTTCAGGATCAGCGTTCTCCAACATGTTCAACCAATGGTGTGGGACCGTTGTGGACATTAGAGTCTCTCTCGCGGTCTCAGACAAAGTTAGATAATATTTGTTGTTGTGAACGATCACTTTAAGAAATAGGGCGTGTGACCCAAATGGCACCCTTTTCCCTACATAGTGCACTACTTTAGAACAGAGCTACAGATGGAGGATCTTAATTTGAGCCAGTTTGCTACAGCAGGGAAATAACTCTGCAGCAACGAGATATGTGAATTATTATGTGGATTATTATTATTATTATTATTATTATATCGGTTGGCTAGGTTACGACGATCAATTAATATATGTTTACTGTATCAGCTAAAAGAAGACTAATTTAGATTTTTCCCAGCCTGCTCTAGTCTGCTGGCAACGTCTCTCAGCAGACGTTTTGGGGTTACGACCTGCAGTTTATAATATCGCTGTTTGATTACGTCAAGCTTTCATTGAACTTACTAACTCTGTGCTATTAAATGGCAGGTCCTATATTACCAGCGCTGAGGGAAGAGAAACACACAGTCACACACACACATACTAACCCCAATCCAGCCCAGAAACTAGGGGGCACCGCAAGGTCAACTCAACGTAAACAGAGTGCCGTCTCACGATTTATGAAGTCAGCCACCACTAAAACAGGAGGCCTACTTTGGTTGGTAATTAGGCCCAGACATGGGGGTATGTTGGGCTGGGGGGTATGGTGTTTTCTCTGTCGTCTGTCACTGGGCTGGGGGTATGCTGGGCAGGGGGTATGGTGTTTTCTCTGTCGTCTGTCACTGGGCTGGGGGTATGCTGGGCTGGGGGGTATGCTGGGCTGGGGGTATGGTGTTTTCTCTGTCGTCTGTCACGATGCTGGGGGTATGCTGGGCTGGGGGGTATGCTGGGCTGGGGGTATGCTGGCTGGGGGGTATGCTGGGCTGGGGGTATGCTGAGCTGAGGGGTATGCTGTCTGGGGGGTATGCTGGGCTGGGGGTATGTTTGGCCGGGGGTATGGTGTTTTCTCTGTCGTCTGTCACTGGGCTGGGGGTATGCTGACCTGGGGGTATGCTGGGCTGGGGGTAATGTTGGGCTGGGGGTATGCTGGGCTGGGGGTATGCTGGGCTGGGGGGTATGCTGGCTGGGGGTATGCTGGGCTGGGGGTATGCTGGGATGTGGGGTATGCTGGCTGTGGGGTATGCTGAGCTGGGGGGTATGCTGGGCTGGGGGGTATGCTGGGCTGGGGGGTATGCTGGGCTGGAGGGTATGCTGGGCTGGAGGGTATGCTGGGCTGGAGGGTATGCTGGGCTGGAGGGTATGCTGGGCTGGAGGGTATGCTGGTTGTGGGGTATGGATAAAACAGGGCCCTCTATTTTTTATTTAGTTTACCTTTATTTAACTAGGCAAGTCAGTTAAGAACAAATTCTTATTTTCAATGACGGCCTAGGAACAGTGGGTTAACTGCCTGTTTAGGGGCAAAACGACAGATTTCTTTACCTTGTCAGCTTGGTAATTTGATCTTGAAACCTTTCGGTTACTAGTCCAACGCTCTAACCACGAGGCTACCTGCCACCCCAGACCCCAGGTTAAAACAGGGCCCTCTATCCCAGACTCCAGGTTAAAACAGGGCCCTCTATCCCAGACCCCAGGTTGAAACAGGGCCCTCTATCGCCAGACCCCAGGTTAAAACAGGGCCCTCTATCCCAGACCCCGGACCAGACGCATAAATATTTCCCTTTCTATTTTCCAAAATAGCTTTTAAGTTTTATGGCCCTAATATTAAGTGCATATGTTTTACAAGACATTGTGTCCTCTGCCTAACCCCTGGGTTCACCGCTAGGCCCACTTTCTGCTTCTACTATGAAGGAGAGAAGGGAGAGGAGGAACAAGTGAAGGGAAAAGAAGGGAGGGAAGGAGAGAAGGAGAAGGTTTGACTGGAGGTCCCCAGAGGCCTCCCCTCTTAGCACCCCTGGCCTTGGCCCCCCTCTCCTCTCTGTTCTCTCTACTCCCTCTATGCTTCCCTCCCCTCTTCTCTCTGTTCTCTCTACTCCCTCTATGCTTCCCTCTCCCTCTCCTCTCTGTTCTCTCTACTCCCTCTATGCTTCCCTCCCCCCTCTTCTCTCTGTTCTCTCTACTCCCTCTATGCTTCCCTCCCCTCTTCTCTCTGTTCTCTCTACTCCCTCTATGCTTCCCTTCCCCCTCCCCCCTCCCCTCCTCTCTGTTCTCTTTACTCCCTCTATGCTTCCCTTCTCCCCCCCTCCTCTCTGTTCTCTCTACTCCCTCTATGCTTCCCTTCTCCCCCTCCCTCTCCTCTCTTTTCTCTCTACTCCCTCTATGCTTCCCTCTCCCTCTCCTCTCTGTTCTCTATACTCCCTCTATGCTTCCCTTCTCCCCCTCCCTCTCCTCTCTGTTCTCTCTACTCCCTCTATGCCTCCCCCTCCCCCTCTCCTCTCTGTTCTCTCTACTCCCTCTATGCTTCCCTTCTCCCCCTCCATCTCCTCTCTGTTCTCTCTACTCCCTCTATGCTTCCCTCCCCCTCTCCTCTCTGTTCTCTTTACTCCCTCTATGCTTCCCTCTCCCTCTCCTCTCTGTTCTCTCTACTCCCTCTATGCTTCCCTCTCCCTCTCCTCTCTGTTCTCTCTACTCCCTCTATGCCTCCCCCTCCCTCTCCTCTCTGTTCTCTCTACTCCCTCTATGCCTCCCCCTCTCCCTCTCCTCTCTGTTCTCTCTACTCCCTCTATGCCTCCCTCTCCCTCTCCTCTCTGTTCTCTTTACTCCCTCTATGCCTCCCCCTTTCCCTCTCCTCTGTTCTCTCTACTCCCTCTATGCTTCCCTTCTCCCCCTCCATCTCCTCTCTGTTCTCTCTACTCCCTCTATGCTTCCCTCCCACTCTCCTCTCTGTTCTCTTTACTCCCTCTATGCTTCCCTCTCCCTCTCCTCTCTGTTCTCTCTACTCCCTCTATGCTTCCCTCTCCCTCTCCTCTCTGTTCTCTCTACTCCCTCTATGCCTCCCTCTCCCTCTCCTCTCTGTTCTCTCTACTCCCTCTATGCCTCCCCCTCTCCCTCTCCTCTCTGTTCTCTCTACTCCCTCTATGCTTCCCCTCTCCCTCTCCTCTCTGTTCTCTCTACTTCCTCTATGCTTCCCCTCTCCCTCTCCTCTCTGTTCTCTCTACTCCCTCTATTCCTCCCCCTCCCCCTCTCCTCTCTGTTCTCTCTACTCCCCTCTATGCCTCCCCCTCTCCCTCTCCTCTCTGTTCTCTCTACTCCCTCTATGCCTCCCCCTCTCCCTCTCCTCTCTGTTCTCTCTACTCCCTCTATGCTTCCCCCTCTCCCTCTCCTCTCTGTTCTCTCTACTCCCCTCTATGCTTCCCCCTCTCCCTCTCCTCTCTGTTCTCTCTACTCCCTCTATTCCTCCCCCTCCCCTCTCCTCTCTGTTCTCTCTACTCCCTCTATGCTTCCCTCTCCCTCTACTCTCTGTTCTCTCTACTCCCTCTATGCCTCCCCTCTCCCTCTCCTCTCTGTTCTCTCTACTCCCTCTATGCCTCCCCCTCTCCCTCTCCTCTCTGTTCTCTCTACTCCCTCTATGCCTCCCCTCTCCCTCTCCTCTCTGTTCTCTCTACTCCCTCTATGCTTCCCCCTCTCCCTCCCTCCTCTCTGTTCTCTCTACTCCCTCTATGCCTCCCCTCTCCCTCTCCTCTCTGTTCTCTCTACTCCTCTATGCCTCCCCTCTCCCTGTCCTCTCTGTTCTCTCTACTCCCTCTATGCTTCCCCCTCTCCTCTACCACATTTCGCATCACTAGTTAGTGACTCACGAAAATGTAATTTTGATTTGAGCATGAAAAACAAATCTCTTTTTTTACGAACAATTTTACTGAACCGTTTTCTTCTTTAATTTAAATGTCCTTCACTGATTCTGTTTTTCATCCTTCAATCTCTACAATCAAGAGAATACACTCTTTTTCATTTGAGTCCAAGTGTACTGTCCTAGTCCAGATATCAGATAGCATAGCCTCCCATGAAATACTGCACAATAAAATCCCCTTCCATATATCTCTCCCTCCCATGCTCTACTTGAGATGCATTCTCTTGTCTGCTGTCTTCAGATTGAGTTCCAAAGCAGCGGTGAATTACTACTCACAGTCCGCCAGCCCCACGCATCACGATTTATCACCGTGGAAACTCACTCTGAATGGAGGGAGGAAAGGTCTGAGCTGAATGAGAAGGGAGGAGAGGAAGAGGTGGGGAGTGGAGTGGAGGAGAGAGAAGGGAGGAGAGGAAGAGGTGGGGAGTGGAGGGAGGATAGAGAAGGGAGGAGAGGAAGAGGTGGGGAGGGAGGGAGGAGAGAGAAGGGAGAGAGGAAGAGGTGGGGAGGGAGGGAGGGAGAAGAGAGAAGGGAGGAGAGGAAGAGGTGGGGAGGGAGGGAGTGGAGGAGAGAGAAGGGAGAGAGGAAGAGGTGGGGGAGGAGGGAGTGGAGGAGAGAGAAGGGAGGAGAGGAAGAGGTGGGGAGGGAGTGGAGGAGAGAGAAGGGAGAGAGGAAGAGGTGGGGAGGGAGTGGGGAGAGAGAGAAGGGAGGAGAGGAAGAGGTGGGGAGTGGAGTGGAGGAGAGAGAAGGGAGGAGAGGAAGAGATGGGGAGGGAGGAGGAGAGAGAAGGAAGGAGAGGAAGAGATGGGGAGGGAGTGGAGGAGAGAGAAGGGAGGAGAGGAAGAGGTGGGGAGGGAGGGAGGGAGGAGAGAGAAGGGAGGAGAGGAAGAGGTGGGGAGGGAGGGAGGAGAGAGAAGGGAGGAGAGGAAGAGGTGGGGAGTGGAGGGAGGAGAGAGAAGGGAGGAGAGGAAGAGGTGGGGAGTGGAGTGGAGGAGAGAGAAGGGAGGAGAGGAAGAGATGGGGAGGGAGGGAGGAGAGAGAAGGGAGGAGAGAAAGAGGTGGGGAGGGAGGGAGGAGAGAGAAGGGAGGAGAGGAAGAGGTGGGGAGGGAGGGAGGAGAGAGAGAAGGGAGGAGAGGAAGAGGTGGGGAGGGAGGGAGGGAGGGAGAGAGAAGGGAGGAGAGGAAGAGGTGGGGAGGGAGTGGAGTGGAGGAGAGAGAAGGAAGGAGAGGAAGAGGTGGGGAGGGAGGGAGGGAGGAGAGAGAAGGGAGGAGAGGAAGAGGTGGGGAGGGAGGGAGGAGAGGAGAGAGAAGGGAGGAGAGGAAGAGGTGGGGAGGGAGTGGAGGGAGGAGAGAAGGGAGGAGAGGAAGAGGTGGGGAGTGGAGGGAGGGAGGAGAGAGAAGGGAGGAGAGGAAGAGGTGGGGAGGGAGGGAGGGAGGAGAGAGAAGGGAGGAGAGGAAGAGGTGGGGAGGGGAGGGAGGAGAGAGAAGGGAGGAGAGGAAGAGGTGGGGAGGGAGTGGAGGAGAGAGAAGGAGGAGAGGAAGAGGTGGGGGAGTGGAGTGGAGGAGAGAGAAGGGAGGAGAGGAAGAGGTGGGGAGTGGAGTGGAGGAGAGAGAAGGGAGGAGAGGAAGAGGTGGGGAGTGGAGGGAGGGAGGAGAGAGAAGGGAGGAGAGGAAGAGGTGGGGAGTGGAGGGAGGGAGGAGAGAGAAGGGAGGAGAGGAAGAGGTGGGGAGGGAGGGAGTGGAGGAGAGAGAAGGGAGGAGAGGAAGAGGTGGGGAGTGGAGGGAGTGGAGGAGAGAGAAGGGAGGAGAGGAAGAGGTGGGGGGAGGGAGGGGAAGAGTGGAGGAGAGAGAAGGGGAGGAGAGGAAGAGGTGGGGAGTGGAGTGGAGGAGAGAGAAGGGAGGAGAGGAAGAGGTGGGGAGTGGAGGGAGGGAGGAGAGAGAAGGGAGGAGAGGAAGAGGTGGGGAGTGGAGTGGAGGGAGGAGAGAGAAGGGAGGAGAGGAAGAGGTGGGGAGTGGAGGGAGTGGAGGAGAGAGAAGGGAGGAGAGGAAGAGGTGGGGGGAGGGAGTGGAGGAGAGAGAAGGGAGGAGAGGAAGAGGTGGGGAGGGAGGGAGGAGAGAGAAGGGAGGAGAGGAAGAGGTGGGGAGGGAGGGAGGGAGGAGAGAGAAGGGAGGAGAGGGAAGAGGTGGGGAGGAGTGGAGGGAGGGAGGGAGGAGAGAGAAGGGAGGAGAGGAAGAGGTGGGGAGTGGAGGGAGGGAGGAGAGAGAAGGGAGGAGAGGAAGAGGTGGGGAGTGGGGGAGGAGAGGAGAGAAGGGAGGAGAGGAAGAGGTGGGGGGAGTGGAGGGAGGAGAGAGAAGGGAGGAGAGGAAGAGGTGGGGGAGGGAGGGAGGGAGGGAGGAGAGAGAAGGGAGGAGAGGAAGAGGTGGGGAGTGGAGTGGAGGGAGGAGAGAGAAGGGAGGAGAGGAAGAGGTGGGGAGGGAGGGAGGGAGGGAGGAGAGAAGGGAGGAGAGGAAGAGGTGGGAAGAGGTGGGGAGTGGAGGAGAGAGAAGGGAGGAGAGGAAGAGGTGGGGAGGGAGTGGAGGAGAGAGAAGGGAGGAGAGGAAGAGGTGGGGAGGGAGGGAGGGAGGGAGGAGAGAAGGGAGGAGAGGAAGAGGTGGGGAGTGGAGTGGAGGGAGGGAGAGAGAGGGAGGAGAGAGAAGAGGTGGGGAGGGAGTGGAGGGAGGGGAGGAGAGGAAGAAGGGAGGAGGAGAGAAGAGGTGGGGAGTGGAGTGGAGGAGGAGAGAGAAGGGAGGAGAGGAAGTGGGGGGGAGGGAGGGAGGGAGGGAGAGAGAAGGGAGGAGAGGAAGAGGTGGGGAGTGGAGGGAGGGAGGAGAGAGAAGGGAGGAGGAGGAAGAGGTGGGGAGGGAGGGAGTGGAGGGAGGAGAGAGAAGGGAGGAGAGGAAGAGGTGGGGAGTGGAGGGAGGGAGGAGAGAGAAGGGAGGAGAGGAAGAGGTGGGGAGGGAGGGAGGAGGAGAGAGAAGGGAGGAGAGGAAGAGGTGGGGAGGGAGGGAGGAGGAGAGAGAAGGGAGGAGAGGAAGAGGTGGGGAGTGGAGGGAGGAGGAGAAGGGAGGAGAGGAAGAGGGGGAGGGGGAGTGGAGGAGAGAGGGAGAGGAAGGGGGGAGGGAGAGGAAGAGGTGGGGAGGGAGGGAGGGAGTGGAGGAGAGAGAAGGGAGGAGAGGAAGAGGTGGGGAGGGAGGGAGTGGAGGGAGGAGAGAGAAGGGAGGAGAGGAAGAGGTGGGGAGTGGAGGGAGGGAGGGAGGAGAAGGAAGGAGAGAGGAAGAGGTGGGGGAGGGAGTGGAGTGGAGGAGAGAGAAGGGAGGAGAGGAAGAGGTGGGGAGTGGAGTGGAGGAGAGAGAAGGGAGGGAGAGGAAGAGGTGGGGAGAGGAGTGGGGAGTGGAGGGAGGAGAGAAGGGAGGAGAGGAAGAGGTGGGGAGTGGAGGGAGGGAGGAGAGAGAAGGGAGGAGAGGAAGAGGTGGGGAGGGAGGGAGGGAGGAGAGAGAAGGGAGGAGAGGAAGAGGTGGGGAGTGGAGAGGAGGAGAGAGAAGGGAGGAGAGGAAGAGGTGGGGAGGGAGGGGAGGAGAGAGAAGGGAGGAGAGGAAGAGGTGGGGAGTGGAGGGAGGAGAGAGAAGGGAGGAGAGGAAGAAGTGGGGAGGGAGGAGAGGGAGTGGAGGGGAGGAGGGGAGAAGGGAGGAGAGAGAGGGGGAGAGGAAGAGGTGGGGAGTGGAGTGGAGGGAGGGAGGAGAGAGAAGGGAGGAGAGGAAGAGGTGGGGGAAGAGGTGGGGAGGGAGGGAGTGGAGGAGAGAGAAGGGAGGAGAGGAAGAGGTGGGGAGTGGAGTGGAGGGAGGAGAGAGAAGGGAGGAGAGGAAGAGGTGGGGAGGGAGGGAGTGGAGGGAGGAGAGGTGAGAAGGGAGGGAGGAGAGGAAGGGAGGTGGGGAAGAGGGGGGAGTGGAGGGAGAGAGAGAGGGAGGAGAGGAAGAGGTGGGGAGTGGGAGGGAGGGAGGAGAGAGAAGGGAGGAGAGGAAGAGGTGGGGAGTGGGTGGAGGAGAGAGAAGGGAGGAGAGGAAGAGGTGGGGAGTGGGGAGGGGGTGGAGGGAGGAGAGAAGGGAGGAGAGGAAGAGGTGGGGAGGGAGGGAGGGAGGGAGGAGAGAGAAGGGAGGAGAGGAAGAGGTGGGGAGGGAGGGAGGGAGGGAGGAGAGAGAAGGGAGGAGAGGAAGAGGTGGGGAGTGGAGTGGAGGGAGGAGAAGAAGGAGGAGAGGAAGAGGTGGGGAGTGGAGGGAGGAGAGAGAAGGGAGGAGAGGAAGAGGTGGGGGAGGGAGGGAGTGGAGGGAGGAGAGAAGGGAGGAGAGGAAGAGGTGGGGAGTGGAGTGGAGTGGAGGAGAGAGAAGGGAGGAGAGGAAGAGGTGGGGAGGGAGTGGAGTGGAGGAGAGAGAAGGGAGGAGAGGAAGAGGTGGGGAGGGAGAGGAGGAGAGAGAAGGGAGGAGAGGAAGAGGTGGGGAGGGAGTGGAGGAGAGAGAAGGGAGGGAGAGGAAGAGGTGGGGAGGGAGGGAGGGGAGAGAGAGAAGGGAGGAGAGGAAGAGGTGGGGAGTGGAGGGAGGGAGGAGAGAGAAGGGAGGAGAGGAAGAGGTGGGGAGGGAGGGAGGGAGGAGAGAGAAGGGAGGAGAGGAAGAGGTGGGGAGTGGAGTGGAGGAGAGAGAAGGGAGAGAGGAAGAGGTGGGGAGGGAGTGGAGGAGAGAGAAGGGAGAGAGGAAGAGGTGGGGGGAGTGGAGGGAGGAGAGAGAAGGGAGGAGAGGAAGAGATGGGGAGTGGAGTGGAGGGGTGGAGAGAGAAGGGAGGAGAGGAAGAGGTGGGGAGGGAGGGAGGAGAGAGAAGGGAGGAGAGGAAGAGGTGGGGAGGGAGGGAGGAGAGAGAAGGGAGGAGAGGAAGAGGTGGGGAGGGAGGGAGGAGAGAGAAGGGAGGAGAGGAAGAGGTGGGGAGGGAGGGAGGGAGGAGAGAGAAGGGAGGAGAGGAAGAGGTGGGGAGGGAGTGGAGGAGAGAGAAGGGAGGAGAGGAAGAGGTGGGGAGTGGAGTGGAGGAGAGAGAAGGGAGGAGAGGAAGAGGTGGGGAGTGGAGGAGGGAGGAGAGAGAAGGGAGGAGAGGAAGAGGTGGGGAGTGGATTGGAGGAGAGAGAAGGGAGGAAAGGAAGAGGTGGGGAGTGGAGGGAGGAGAGAGAAGGGAGGAGAGGAAGAGGTGGGGAGTGGAGTGGAGGAGAGAGAAGGGAGGAGAGGAAGAGGTGGGGAGTGGAGGGAGGAGAGAGAAAGGAAGGAGAGGAAGAGGTGGGGAGTGGAGTGGAGTGGAGGAGAGAGAAGGGAGGAGAGGAAGAGGTGGGGAGTGGAGTGGAGTGGAGTGGAGGAGAGAGAAGGGAGGAGAGGAAGAGGTGGGGAGTGGAGTGGAGGAGAGAGAAGGGAGGAGAGGAAGAGGTGGGGAGGGAGTGGGGAGGAGAGAGAGGGGAGGAGAGGAAGAGGTGGGGAGGGAGGGAGGAGGAGAGAGAAGGGAGGAGAGGAAGAGGTGGGGAGTGGAGGGAGGGAGGAGAGAGAAGGGAGGAGAGGGAAGAGGTGGGGAGGGAGGGAGTGGAGGAGAGAGAAGGGAGGAGAGGAAGAGGTGGGGGGAGTGGAGGGAGGGAGGAGAGAGAAGGGAGGAGAGGAAGAGGTGGGGAGGGAGGGAGGGAGGAGAGAGAAGGGAGGATAGGAAGAGGTGGGTAGTGGAGTGGAGGAGAGAGAAGGGAGGAGAGGAAGAGGTGGGGAGGGAGGGAGGGAGGAGAGAGAAGGGAGGAGAGGAAGAGGTGGGGAGTGGAGTGGAGGAGAGAGAAGGGAGGAGAGGAAGAGGTGGGGAGGGAGTGGAGGAGAGAGAATGGAGGAGAGGAAGAGGTGGTGAGTGGAGGGAGGAGAGAGAAGGGAGGAGAGGAAGAGGTGGGGAGTGGAGGGAGTGGAGGAGAGAGAAGGAGGAGAGGAAGAGGTGGGGAGGGAGGGAGTGGAGGAGAGAGAAGGGAGGAGAGGAAGAGGTGGGGAGTGGAGGGAGGGAGGAGAGAGAAGGGAGGAGAGGAAGAGGTGGGGAGTGGAGTGGAGGAGAGAGAAGGAGGAGAGGAAGAGGTGGGGAGTGGAGGGAGGGAGGAGAGAGAAGGGAGGAGAGGAAGAGGTGGGGAGTGGAGTGGAGGAGAGAGAAGGGAGGAGAGGAAGAGGTGGGGAGGGAGGGAGGGAGGAGAAGAAGGAGGAGAGGAAGAGGTGGGGGAGTGGAGGGAGGGAGGAGAGAGAAGGAGGAGAGGAAGAGGTGGGGAGTGGAGTGGAGTGAGGAGAGAGAAGGAGGAGAGGAAGAGGTGGGGAGTGGAGTGGAGTGGGGGAGAGAGAAGGGGGTAGAGGAAGAGGTGGGGAGTGGAGTGGAGGAGAGAGAAGGGAGGAGAGGAAGAGGTGGGGAGTGGAGTGGAGGAGAGAGAAGGGAGGAGAGGAAGAAGTGGGGAGTGGAGTGGAGTGGAGTGGAGGAGAGAAGGGAGGAGAGGAAGAGGTGGGGAGTGGAGTGGAGTGGAGTGGAGGAGAGAGAAGGGAGGAGAGGAAGAGGTGGGGAGTGGAGTGGAGTGGAGTGGAGGAGAGAGAAGGGAGGAGAGGAAGAGGTGGGGGAGTGGGGTGGAGTGGAGGAGAGAGAAGGGAGGAGAGGAAGAGGTGGGGAGTGGAGTGGAGGAGAGAGAAGCTAGGAGAGGAAGAGGTGGGGAGTGGAGGAATGGAGGGAGGGAGGAGAGAGAAGGGAGGAGAGGAAGAGGTGGGGAGGGAGGTGGAGGAGGAGAGAAGGGAGGAGAGGAAGAGGTGGGGAGTGGAGGGAGGGAGGAGAGAGAAGGGAGGAGAGGAAGAGGGGGGAGGGAGGGAGGAGAGAGAAGGGAGGAGAGGAAGAAGTGGGGAGTGGAATGGAGAAGGAGGGAGGGAGGGAGGAGAGAAGGGAGGAGAGGAAGAGGTGGGGAGTGGAGTGGAGTGGAGGAGAGAGAAGGGAGGAGAGGAAGAGGTGGGGAGTGGAGTGGAGTGGAGTGGAGGAGAGAGAAGGGAGGAGAGGAAGAGGTGGGGAGTGGAGGGAGTGGAGGAGAGAGAAGGAGGAGAGGAAGAGGTGGGGAGTGGAGTGGAGGAGAGAGAAGGGAGGAGAGGAAGAGGTGGGGAGGGAGGAGGGAGGAGAGAGAAGGGAGGAGAGGAAGAGGTGGGGAGTGGAGTGGAGGAGAGAAGGGAGGAGAGGAAGAGGTGGGGAGTGGAGTGGAGGAGAGAGAAGGGAGGAGAGGAAGAGGTGGGGAGTGGAGTGGAGGAGAGAGAAGGGAGGAGAGGAAGAGGTGGGGAGTGGAGTGGAGGAGAGAGAAGGGAGGAGAGGAAGAGGTGGGGAGTGGAGTGGAGGAGAGAGAAGGGAGGAGAGGAAGAGGTGGGGAGGGGGGGAGGAGAGAGAAGGGAGGAGAGGAAGAGGTGGGGGGGAGTGGAGTGGAGGAGAGAGAAGGGAGGAGAGGAAGAGGTGGGGAGTGGAGTGGAGGAGAGAGAAGGGAGGAGAGGAAGAGGTGGGGAGTGGAGTGGAGGAGAGAGAGAAGGGAGGAGAGGAAGAGGTGGGGAGTGGAGTGGAGTGGAGGAGAGAGAAGGGAGGAGAGGAAGAGGTGGGGAGTGGAGTGGAGGAGAGAGAAGGGAGGAGAGGAAGAGGTGGGGAGTGGAGTGGAGGAGAGAGAAGGGAGGAGAGGAAGAGGTGGGGAGTGGAGTGGAGGAGAGAGAGGGGAGGAGAGGAAGAGGTGGGGAGTGGAGTGGAGTGGAGGAGAGAGAAGGGAGGAGAGGAAGAGGTGGTCCTTCTGTAGCTCAGTTGGTAGAGCATGGCGCTTGTAACGCCAGGGTAGTGGGTTCGTTTCCCGGGACCACCCATACGTAGAATGTATGCACACATGACTGTAAGTCGCTTTGGATAAAAGCGTCTGCTAAATGGCATATATTATATATTATTATTATTATTAGGTGGGGAATGGAGTGGAGTGGAGGAGAGAGAAGGGAGGAGAGGAAGAGGTGGGGAGTGGAGTGGAGTGGAGGGAGGAGAGAGAAGGGAGGAGAGGAAGAGGTGGGGAGTGGAGAGGAGGAGAGAGAAGGGAGGAGAGGAAGAGGTGGGGAGTGGAGTGGAGGAGAGAGAAGGGAGGAGGAGGTGAGAGGCGGGCGGGAAGAGAATGGAAGAGAGTGGAGGAAAGGAGAAGAGGGGGAGAGAAGGGGAGGAGGGTGGAGAGGGGGAGGGGGAGGGAAGGATGAGGAGGATAGAAGAGAGAGCAGGAGAAGAGTGAGGAACGAGGAGGTTGAGGAGGGGTATAAGGAGACTTGAGCTAGTCACTGAGAGAGAAGGAAGGAGAGGAGGAGAGGAAAGGAGAGAGGAGGAGAAGAGTGAGGAAGAGGACGTTGAGGATGGGTAAGGAGACTTGAGCTAGTCACTGAGAGAGAAGGAAGGAGAGGAGGAAATGAGAGAGGAAGAGAAGAGTGAGGATTAGGAGACATAGTAACATGGGGCCCTGTGGTCCTGCCCCACCCAGGGACAAATTGATGTCAAGTCGTGCTGTCCATCAGGATTAAAGGTCTGTTTGCTCTCTGCTCACGTTGATTTGGGGACAAAACACTTTTGGGTCCCCTCACTTCCTTCCCACAAAGAAGTATCTGGAGTGGGCTGTGTTAACACACGGGGCAGGAAGGACTAATCTCAGCTGCTCATCTGAACACACAGGTCACATAGTGGGGGGGGGACTTTTTGGCTTCCTTCTTTATCCCTTGTGGGCCAACATTTACAAGCTTGTTTGATTTGGGGCTTGGGATCCTTAGGGGGACCTATCAAACACACACTAACACACACACACACACACACACACACACACACACACACACACACACACACACACACACACACACACACACACACACACACACACACACACACACACACACACACACACACACACACACACACACACACACACACCCTTGGGGAGGGAGATATCAAAGGCTTAAATCCATTTGTTTTGTTCTTCTCCTAGGGGACCGTGTCTTCACCTCCCTAATCCACTGGACTCCACTTCCCCTCTCCTCTTTCCTTACATCCTTCAATACACTTTTCTGCAACGTTCTTTCTCTTTCTGAACTTGCAGCCGTCCTCCTCGGATCATGTTTCTCTTTTCACATCCCTCACTTATTCTCTCCCTCTTTTCCCGAAACCCCTCACTTTTCAACTCTTCTCCATTCATATCTTACCTCTCGCACCTTTCTCTCTTTTTATCACCCTCCGGTGAGAGCAAGGACTAAAGAGAAATCTGCAACAGAACGACAACCCACCCAAAAACCAAAACAAAGGAAAACAAAATGGCCTCCTCCAAACTGAAATACGCAAGAACATTGCTTCTTCAACTAGGATATTGTGATGTCCCTCCTGCAGCTCATAAACCGGCTATGCTGAATACATGCAGGCATGTTTTAGGAAGGCCTTGTACATAATTCCACATGAAATAAAACACATAGCAGTTGATTGGTAGACATAAACATTGACTGGGACTGTAGCACAGTTT
>NW_025748692.1:0-31852 GCF_021184085.1 Oncorhynchus gorbuscha
CACCTGCATAACAACACTACCACTACTACACTACCACTACTACACTACCACTACCACACTACCACTACTACACTACCACTACCACACTATCACTACTACACTACCACTACTACACTACCACTACCACACTACCACTACTACACTACCACTACTACACTACCACTACTACACTACCACTACCACTACCACTATCACTATCACTACCACTACCACTACTACACTACCACTACCACTACCACTACCACCACCACTACCACTACCACTACCACACCTCCACCACCACCACTACTACCACTACCACTACCACCACCACCACTACTACCACTACCACCTCCACCACCACCACTACTACCACTACCACTACCACCTCCACCACCACCACCACTACTACCACTACCACTACCACCTCCACCACTACTACCACTACCACTACCACCTCCACCACCACCACTACTACCACTACCACTACCACCTCCACCACCACCACTACTACCACTACCACTACCTCCACCACTACCACCTCCAACCACTACCTACCACTACCACTACCACACCTCCACCACCACCACTACTACCACTACCACTACCACCTCCACCACCACCACTACTACCACTACCACCTCCACCACCACCACTACCACCTCCACCACCACCACTACTACCACTACCACTACCACCTCCACCACCACCACTACTACCACTACCACTACCACCACCTCCACCACCACCACTACTACCACTACCACCACCACCACCACCACTACTACCACTACCACTCCACCACCACCACTACTACTACCACTACCACCACCTCCACCACCACCACTACTACCACTACCTACACTACCTCCACCACCACCACTACTACCACTACCACTACCACCACCACCACCACCACCACCACCACCACTACCACTACCACTACCACTACCACCACCACCACCACTACTACCACTACCACTACCACCACCACCACCACCGTCATTACCAACCACCACCGTCATTACCAACCACCACCACTACCAACCACTGTCATTACCAACCACCACCACTACCACCACCACCACCACCTACCACCGTCATTACCAACCACCACCACTACCAACCACTGTCATTACCAACCACCACCACTACCACCACCACCACCACCTACCACCGTCATTACCAACCACCACCACTACCAACCACTGTCATTACCAACCACCACCACTACCACCACCACCACTACCAACCACTGTCATTACCACCACCACCACCACCACCACCACCACCTACCACCTACCACTGTCATTACCAACCACCACCACCACCTACCACTGTCATTACCAACCACCACCACTACTACCACCACCACCACCAACCACCGTCATTACCAACCACCACCACTACTACCACCACCACCACCACCAACCACTGTCATTACCAACCACCACCACTACTACCACCACCACCACCAACCACCGTCATTACCAACCACCACCACTACTACCACCCACCACCAACCACTGTCATACAACCACCACCACCTACCAACCACCACCACCTACCACTGTCATTACCAACCACCACCACCTACCACTGTCATTACCAACCACCACCACCTACCACTGTCATTTACCACTGTCACCAACCACCACCACCACCTACCACTGTCATTACCAACCACCACCACCACCACCTACCACTGTCATTACCAACCACCACCACTACCATCTACCACTGTCATTACCAACCACCACCACTACCTACCACTGTCATTACCAACCACCACCACCACCACCACCACCTACCACTGTCATTACCAACCACCACCACCTACCACTGTCATTACCAACCACCACCATTACCACCTACCACTGTCATTACCAACCACCACCACCACCACCTACCACTGTCATTACCAACCACCACCACCACTACCACCACTACTACTACTACCACCACCACCTACCACCGTCATTACCAACCACCACCACTACTACCACCACCACCAACCACTGTCATTACCACCACCACCACTGTCATTACCAACCATCATCTTGTCAGACAATATTGTAGCCATTGATGTCCATCAGATTCAGCACAGTAAGGAACGGGGCTTTCAAAACAATTACTGTCATTACCAACCACCACTACCACCACTATTACTACTACTACCACCACCACCACCACCACCTACCACTGTCATTACCAACCACCACCACTACCACCACCACCACTACCAACCACTGTCATTACCACCACCACCACCACCACCTACCACTGTCATTACCAACCACCACCACCACCTACCACTGTCATTACCAACCACCACCACCACCTACCACTGTCATTACCAACCACTACCACCACTACTACTACTACCACCACCACCTACCACCGTCATTACCACCACCACCACCACCACCTACCACTGTCATTACCAACCACCACCACCACCTGTCAACCACCACCACCACCACCACTGTCATTACCAACCACCACCACTACCACCTACCACTGTCATTACCAACCACCAACCACCACCTACCACTGTAATTACCAACCACCACCACCAGCTACCACTGTAATTACCACCACCACCTACCACTGTAATTACCACCACCACCTACCACTGTCATTACCAACCACCACCACCACCTACCACTGTAATTACCACCACCACCACCTACCACTGTCATTACCAACCACCACCACCACCACTGTCATTACCAACCACTGTCATTACCAACCACCACCACCACCATCACCACCAACCACCACCACCACCACCTACCACTGTCATTACCAACCACCACCACCAACCACTGTCATTACCAACCACCACCAACACCACCACCTACCACTGTCATTACCAACCACTGTCATTACCAACCACCACCACCACCTACCACTGTCATTACCAACCACCACCACCACCACCTACCACTGTCATTACCAACCACCACCACCACCACCTACCACTGTAATTACCAACCACCACCTACCACTGTAATTACCAACCACCACCTACCACTGTAATTACCAACCACCACCTACCACTGTAATTACCAACCACCACCTACCACTGTAATTACCAACCACCACCTACCACTGTCATTACCAGCCACCACCACCACCTACCACTGTAATTACCAACCACCACCTACCACTGTAATTACCAACCACCACCACCACCTACCACTGTAATTACCAACCACCACCTACCACTGTCATTACCAGCCACCACCACCACCTACCACTGTAATTACCAGCCACCACCACCACCTACCACTGTAATTACCAGCCACCACCACCACCACCTACCACTGTAATTACCAACCACCACCTACCACTGTCATTACCAGCCACCACCACCACCTACCACTGTAATTACCAACCACCACCTACCACTGTCATTACCAGCCACCACCTACCACTGTAATTACCAACCACCACCTACCACTGTCATTACCAGCCACCACCACCACCTACCACTGTAATTACCAACCACCACCTACCACTGTCATTCCCAACCACCACCATCACCTACCACTGTCATTCCCAACCACCACCACCACCTACCACTGTCATTACCAACCACCACCACCACCACCACCTACCACTGTAATTACCACCACCACCACCACCACCTACCACTGTCATTACCAACCACCACCACCACCTACCACTGTCATTACCAACCACCACCACCACCTACCACTGTCATTACCAACCACTGTCATTACCAACCACCACCACCACCACCACCATCACCGTCATTACCAACCACCACCACCACCTACCACTGTCATTACCAACCACCACCACCACCACCACCTACCACTGTCATTACCAACCACTGTCATTACCAACCACCACCACCATCACCGTCATTACCAACCACCACCACCACCTACCACTGTCATTACCAGCCACCACCACCACCTACCACTGTAATTACCAACCACCACCTACCACTGTCATTACCAGCCACCACCACCACCTACCACTGTCATTACCAACCACTGTCATTACCAACCACCACCACCACCACCATCACCGTCATTACCAACCACCACCACCACCTACCAGTGTCATTACCAACCACCACCACCACCACCTACCACTGTAATTACCAACCACCACCACCACCTACCACTGTAATTACCACCACCACCTACCACTGTCATTACCAACCACCACCACCACCTACCACTGTAATTACCACCACCACCACCACCACTGTCATTACCAACCACTGTCATTACCAACCACCACCACCACCTACCACTGTCATTACCAACCACCACCACCACCTCCACCTACCACTGTCATTACCAACCGCCACCACCACCACCTACCACTATCATTACCAACCACCACCTACCACTGTCATGACCAACCACCACCACCACCAACCACTGTCATTACCAACCACCACCCTCATCTTCCTCACCACCATCTCCAACAACATGTGTTGTACCATAGTAGTAATGTGGAACCATGGGAACTAGTCCATCTTCGCTACTCCTGAATCTCTTACCCGTCGTCCCTGCTCCTCGGTGCGGTAGGCATGGCGATAGAGACACGAGAACACGGCACCAGGTGGCATCAGCTCATTGGTCTCATTCCACCCGTGGGTGTGGCACAGCCGGGCAGCGTCACCCTGGCACTTCTTATACAGGATGGGGTCCAGTCTGGTAGAGGGAGGAGAGAGTTAGTCTGACAGCCAGGGGGCAGTAGAGAGTTAGACAGTCTGACTGCCAGGGGGAAGTAGAGAGTTAGACAGTCTGACTGCCAGGGGGAAGTAGAGAGTTAGACAGTCTGACAGCCAGGGGGCCGTAGAGAGTTAGACAGTCTGACAGACAGGGGGCCGTAGAGAGTTAGACAGTCTGACAGACAGGGGGCCGTAGAGAGTTAGACAGTCTGACAGCCAGGGGGCAGTAGAGAGTTAGACAGTCTCAGACCGACAGACAGGGGACAGTAGAGAGTTAGACAGTCTGACAGCCAGGGGGCAGTAGAGAGTTAGACAGTCTGACAGCCAGGGGGCAGTAGAGAGTTAGACAGTCTGACAGCCAGGGGCAGTAGAGAGTTAGACAGTCTGACAGCCAGGGGGCCGTAGAGAGTTAGACAGTCTGACAGACAGGGGGCAGTAGAGAGTTAGACAGTCTCAGACCGACAGACAGGGGGCAGTAGAGAGTTCAGTCTCAGACAGACAGGGGCAGTAGAGAGTTAGACAGTCTGACAGCCAGGGGGCAGTAGAGAGTTAGACAGTCTGACAGCCAGGGGGCAGTAGAGAGTTAGACAGTCTGACAGCCAGGGGGCAGTAGAGAGTTAGACAGTCTCAGACCGACAGACAGGGGACAGTAGAGAGTTAGACAGTCTGACAGCCAGGGGGCAGTAGAGAGTTAGACAGTCTGACAGCCAGGGGGCAGTAGAGAGTTAGACAGTCTGACAGCCAGGGGGCAGTAGAGAGTTAGACAGTCTGACAGCCAGGGGGCAGTAGAGAGTTAGACAGTCTCAGAGAGACAGACAGTCTGGGGCAGTAGAGAGTTAGACAGTCTGACAGCCAGGGGGCAGACCTGACAGCCAGGGGACAGTAGAGAGTTAGACAGTCTGACAGCCAGGGGGCAGTAGAGAGTTAGACAGTCTGACAGCCAGGGGGCAGTAGAGAGTTAGACAGTCTGACAGCCAGGGGGCAGTAGTTAGACAGTCTGACAGCCAGGGGGCAGTAGAGAGTTAGACAGTCTGACAGCCAGGGGCAGTAGAGAGTTAGACAGTCTGACAGCCAGGGGCAGTAGAGAGTTAGACAGTCTGACAGCCAGGGGGCAGTAGAGAGTTAGACAGTCTGACAGCCAGGGGGCAGTAGAGAGTTAGACAGTCTGACAGCCAGGGGGCAGGGGCAGTGACAGCCAGAGAGTTAGACAGTCTGACAGCCAGGGGGCAGTAGAGAGTTAGACAGTCTGACAGCCAGGGGGCAGTAGAGAGTTAGACAGTCTGACAGCCAGGGGGCAGTAGAGAGTTAGACAGTCTGACAGCCAGGGGCAGGAGAGTTAGACAGTCTGACAGCCAGGGGGCAGTAGAGTTAGACAGTCTGACAGCCAGGGGGCAGTAGAGAGGGGGCAGTAGAGAGTTAGACAGTCTGACAGCCAGGGGGCAGTAGAGAGTTAGACAGTCTGACAGCCAGGGGGCAGTAGAGAGTTAGACAGCCTGACAGCCAGGGGGCAGTAGAGAGTTAGACAGTCTGACAGCCAGGGGGCAGTAGAGAGTTCAGTCTGACAGCCAGGGGGCAGTAGAGAGTTAGACAGTCTGACAGCCAGGGGGCAGTAGAGAGTTAGCCAGTCTGACAGCCAGGGGCAGTAGAGAGTTAGACAGTCTGACAGCCAGGGGGCAGTAGAGAGTTAGACAGTCTGACAGCCAGGGGCAGTAGAGAGTTAGACAGTCTGACAGCCAGGGGGCAGTAGAGAGTTAGACAGTCTGACAGCCAGGGGGCAGTAGAGAGTTAGACAGTCTGACAGCCAGGGGGCAGTAGAGAGTTAGACAGTCTGACAGCCAGGGGGCAGTAGAGAGTTAGACAGTCTGACAGCCAGGGGCAGTAGAGAGTTAGACAGTCTGACAGCCAGGGGCAGTAGAGAGTTAGACAGTCTGACAGCCAGGGGGCAGGGGCAGTCTGAGAGAGAGTTAGACAGTCTGACAGCCAGGGGGCAGTAGAGAGTCAGTCTGACAGCCAGGGGGCCGTAGAGAGTTAGACAGTCTGACAGACAGGGGCAGTAGAGAGTTAGACAGTCTGACAGACAGGGGGCAGTAGAGAGACAGTCTAGACAGTCTGACAGACAGGGGGCAGTAGAGAGTTAGACAGTCTCAGACCGACAGACAGGGACAGTAGAGAGTTAGACAGTCTGACAGCCAGGGGCAGTAGAGAGTTAGACAGTCTGACAGACAGGGGGCAGTAGAGAGTTAGACAGTCTGACAGACAGGGGCCAGTAGAGAGTTAGACAGTCTGACAGACAGGGGGCAGTAGAGACAGTTAGACAGAGAGTTAGACAGTCTGACAGACAGGGGACAGTAGAGAGTTAGACAGTCTGACAGCCAGGGGGCAGTAGAGAGTTAGACAGTCTGACAGCCAGGGGGCAGTAGAGAGTTAGACAGTCTGACAGCCAGGGGGCAGTAGAGAGTTAGACAGTCTGACAGCCAGGGGGCCGTAGAGAGTTAGACAGTCTGACAGACAGGGGGCAGTAGAGAGTTAGACAGTCTCAGACCGACAGACAGGGGACAGTAGAGAGTTAGACAGTCTCAGACCGACAGACAGGGGACAGTAGAGAGTTAGACAGTCTGACAGCCAGGGGGCAGTAGAGAGTTAGACAGTCTGACAGCCAGGGGGCAGTAGAGAGTTAGACAGTCTGACAGCCAGGGGGCAGTAGAGAGTTAGACAGTCTGACAGCCAGGGGGCAGTAGAGTTAGACAGTCTGACAGCCAGGGGCAGTAGAGAGTTAGACAGTCTGACAGCCAGGGGGCAGTAGAGAGTTAGACAGTCTGACAGCCAGGGGGCAGTAGAGAGTTAGACAGTCTGACAGCCAGGGGGCAGTAGAGAGTTAGACAGTCTGACAGCCAGGGGGCAGTAGAGAGTTAGACAGTCTGACAGCCAGGGGCAGTAGAGAGTTTAGTCTGACAGCCAGGGGCAGTAGAGAGTTAGACAGTCTGACAGCCAGGGGGCAGTAGAGAGTTAGACAGTCTGACAGCCAGGGGGCAGTAGAGAGTTAGACAGCCTGACAGCCAGGGGGCAGTAGAGAGTTAGACAGTCTGACAGCCAGGGGGCAGTAGAGAGTCAGTCTGACAGCCAGGGGGCAGTAGAGAGTTAGCCAGGGGGCAGTAGAGAGTTAGCCAGGGGGCAGTAGAGAGTTAGACAGTCTGACAAACAGGGGGCAGTAGAGAAATAGACAGTCTGACCGCCAGGGGGCAGTAGAGAGTTTGACAGTGTCAGACCGGCAGACAGGGGGCAGTAGAGAGTTTGCCAGTCTGACCGACAGGGGGCAGTAGAGAGTTTGACAGTCTGACCGCCAGGAGGCAGTAGAGAGTTAGACAGTCTGACCGCCAGGGGCAGTAGAGAGTTAGACAGTCTGACCGCCAGGAGGCAGTAGAGAGTTAGACAGTCTGACCGCCAGGGGGCAGTAGAGAGTTAGACAGTCTGACAGACAGGGGGCAGTAGAGAGTTTGACAGTGTCAGACCGACAGACAGGGGGCAGTAGAGAGTTTGACAGTGTCAGACCGACAGACAGGGGGCAGTAGAGAGTTAGCCAGTCTGACAGACAGGGGGCAGTAGAGAGTTAGACAGTCTGACAGCGAGGGGGCAGTAGAGAGTTAGACAGTGACAGACAGGGGACAGTAGAGAGTTAGACAGTGTCAGACCGACAGCCAGGGGGCAGTAGAGAGTTAGACAGTCTGACCGCCAGGGGGCAGTAGAGAGTTAGACAGTCTGACCGCCAGGGGGCAGTAGAGAGTTAGACAGTCTGACCGCCAGGGGGCAGTAGAGAAGTTAGACAGTCTGACCGCCAGGGGGCAGTAGAGAGTTAGACAGTCTGACCGCCAGGGGCAGTAGAGAGTTAGACAGTCTGACCGCCAGGGGGCAGTAGAGAGTTAGACAGTCTGACAGACAGGGGGCAGTAGAGAGTTAGACAGTCTCAGACCGACAGACAGGGGACAGTAGAGAGTTAGACAGTCTGACAGCCAGGGGGCAGTAGAGAGTTAGACAGTCTGACAGCCAGGGGGCAGTAGAGAGTTAGACAGTCTGACAGCCAGGGGGCAGTAGAGAGTTAGACAGTCTGACAGCCAGGGGGCAGTAGAGAGTTAGACAGTCTGACAGCCAGGGGGCAGTAGAGAGTTAGACAGTCTGACAGCCAGGGGGCAGTAGAGAGTTAGACAGTCTGACAGCCAGGGGGCAGTAGAGAGTTAGACAGTCTGACAGCCAGGGGGCAGTAGAGAGTTAGACAGTCTGACAGCCAGGGGCAGTAGAGAGTTAGACAGTCTGACCGCCAGGGGGCAGTAGAGAGTTAGACAGCCTGACAGCCAGGGGGCAGTAGAGAGTTAGACAGTCTGACAGCCAGGGGGCAGTAGAGAGTCAGTCTGACAGCCAGGGGGCCGTAGAGAGTTAGACAGTCTGACAGACAGGGGGCAGTAGAGAGTTAGACAGTCTGACAGACAGGGGGCAGTAGAGAGTTAGACAGTCTCAGACCGACAGACAGGGGACAGTAGAGAGTTAGACAGTCTGACAGCCAGGGGGCAGTAGAGAGTTAGACAGTCTGACAGCCAGGGGGCAGTAGAGAGTTAGACAGTCTGAGAGCCAGGGGGCAGTAGAGAGTTAGACAGTCTGACAGCCAGGGGGCAGTAGAGAGTTAGACAGTCTGACAGCCAGGGGGCCGTAGAGAGTTAGACAGTCTGACAGACAGGGGGCAGTAGAGAGTTAGACAGTCTCAGACCGACAGACAGGGGGCAGTAGAGAGTTAGACAGTCTCAGACCGACAGACAGGGGACAGTAGAGAGTTAGACAGTCTGACAGCCAGGGGGCAGTAGAGAGTTAGACAGTCTGACAGCCAGGGGGCAGTAGAGAGTTAGACAGTCTGACAGCCAGGGGGCAGTAGAGAGTTAGACAGTCTGACAGCCAGGGGGCAGTAGAGAGTTAGACAGTCTGACAGCCAGGGGGCAGTAGAGAGTTAGACAGTCTGACAGCCAGGGGGCAGTAGAGAGTTAGACAGTCTGACAGCCAGGGGGCAGTAGAGAGTTAGACAGTCTGACAGCCAGGGGGCAGTAGAGAGTTAGACAGTCTGACAGCCAGGGGGCAGTAGAGAGTTAGACAGTCTGACAGCCAGGGGGCAGTAGAGAGTTAGACAGTCTGACAGCCAGGGGGCAGTCTAGTAGAGAGTTAGACAGTCTGACAGCCAGGGGGCAGTAGAGAGTTAGACAGTCTGACAGCCAGGGGGCAGTAGAGAGTTAGACAGTCTGACAGCCAGGGGCAGTAGAGAGTTAGACAGTCTGAGCCAGGGGCGCCAGGGGGCAGTAGAGAGTTAGACAGTCTGACCGCCAGGGGGCAGTAGAGAGTTAGACAGTCTGACCGCCAGGGGGCAGTAGAGAGTTAGACAGCCTGACAGCCAGGGGGCAGTAGAGAGTTAGACAGTCTGACAGCCAGGGGGCAGTAGAGAGTCAGTCTGACAGCCAGGGGGCAGTAGAGAGTTAGTCTGACAGCCAGGGGGCAGTAGAGAGTTAGCCAGGGGGCAGTAGAGAGTTAGCCAGGGGGCAGTAGAGAGTTAGACAGTCTGACAAACAGGGGGCAGTAGAGAAATAGACAGTCTGACCGCCAGGGGGCAGTAGAGAGTTTGACAGTGTCAGACCGACAGACAGGGGGGCAGTAGAGAGTTTGCCAGTCTGACCGACAGGGGGGCAGTAGAGAGTTTGCCAGTCTGACCGCCAGGAGGCAGTAGAGAGTTAGACAGTCTGACCGCCAGGGGGCAGTAGAGAGTTAGACAGTCTGACCGCCAGGAGGCAGTAGAGAGTTGGGCAGTAGAGAGTTAGACAGTCTGACAGACAGGGGGCAGTAGAGAGTTTGACAGTGTCAGACCGACAGACAGGGGGCAGTAGAGAGTTTGACAGTGTCAGACCGACAGACAGGGGGCAGTAGAGAGTTAGCCAGTCTGACAGACAGGGGGCAGTAGAGAGTTAGACAGTCTGACAGCGAGGGGGCAGTAGAGAGTTAGACAGTGACAGACAGGGGACAGTAGAGAGTTAGACAGTCAGACCGACAGCCAGGGGGCAGTAGAGAGTTAGACAGTCTGACCGCCAGGGGGCAGTAGAGAGTTAGACAGTCTGACCGCCAGGGGGCAGTAGAGAGTTAGACAGTCTGACCGCCAGGGGGCAGTAGAGAAATAGACAGTCTGACAGACAGGGGGCAGTAGAGTTTGACAGTTTGACAGTGTCAGACCGACAGACAGGGGGCAGTAGAGAGTTAGCCAGTCTGACAGCCAGGGGTAGTAGAGAGTTAATCTGACAGCCAGGGGGCAGTAGAGAGTTAGACAGTCTGACCGCCAGGGGCAGTAGAGAGTTAGACAGTTAGACAGGTTAGACAGTCTGACAGCCCAGGGTTAGCAGTAGAGAAGTTAGACAGTCTGACAGCCAGGGGGCAGTAGAGAGTTAGACAGTCTGACAGCCAGGGGCAGTAGAGAGTTAGACAGTCTGACAGCCAGAGGGGGCAGTAGAGAGTTAGACAGTTGACAGCCACAGTCAGTCTGACAGCCAGGGGGCAGTAGAGAGTTAGACAGCCTGACAGCCAGGGGGCAGTAGAGAGTTAGACAGTCTGACAGCCAGGGGGCAGTAGAGAGAGTTCAGTCTGACAGCCAGGGGGCAGTAGAGAGTTAGACAGTCTGACAGCCAGGGGGCAGTAGAGTTAGAGTCTAGCCAGGGGGCAGTAGAGAGTTAGCCAGGGGGCAGTAGAGAGTTAGACAGTCTGACAAAGGGGGCAGTAGAAATAGACAGTCTGACCGCCAGGGGGCAGTAGAGAGTTTGACAGTGTCAGACCGACAGACAGGGGGCAGTAGAGAGTTTGCCAGTCTGACCGACAGGGCAGTAGAGAGTTTGCCAGTCTGACCGCCAGGAGGCAGTAGAGAGTTAGACAGTCTGACCGCCAGGGGGCAGTAGAGAGTTAGACAGTCTGACCGCCAGGAGGCAGTAGAGAGTTAGACAGTCTGACCGCCAGGGGGCAGTAGAGATTAGACAGTCTGACAGACAGGGGGCAGTAGAGAGTTTGAGGGGCAGTGTCTGACAGCCAGGGGGCAGTAGAGAGTTAGACAGTCTGGGGCAGTAGAGAGTTTGACAGTGTCAGACCGACAGACAGGGGGCAGTAGAGAGTTAGCCAGTCTGACAGACAGGGGGCAGTAGAGAGTTAGACAGTCTGACAGCGAGGGGGCAGTAGAGAGTTAGACAGTGACAGACAGGGGACAGTAGAGAGTTAGACAGTGTCAGACCGACAGCCAGGGGGCAGTAGAGAGTTAGACAGTCTGACAGCCAGGGGGCAGTAGAGAGTTAGACAGTCTGACAGCCAGGGGGCAGTAGAGAGTTAGACAGTCTGACCGCCAGGGGGCAGTAGAGAGTTAGACAGTCTGACAGACAGGGGGCAGTAGGAGAGTTTAGTGTCAGTCTGACAGACAGGGGCAGTAGAGAGTTAGCCAGTCTGACAGCCAGGGGGTAGTAGAGAGTTAATCTGACAGCCAGGGGGCAGTAGAGAGTTAGACAGTCTGACCGCCAGGGGGCAGTAGAGACAGTTAGACAGGCAGACAGTCTGACCGCCAGGGGGCAGTAGAGAGTTAGACAGTCTGACCGCCAGGGGGCAGTAGAGAGTTAGACAGTCTGACAGACAGGGGGCAGTAGAGAGTTTGACAGTGTCAGACCGACAGACAGGGGGCAGTAGAGAGTTAATCTGACAGCCAGGGGGCAGTAGAGAGTTAGACAGTCTGACCGCCAGGGGGCAGTAGAGAAATAGACAGTCTGACCGCCAGGGGGCAGTAGAGAGTTAGACAGTCTGACAGACAGGGGGCAGTAGAGAAATAGAGTTTGACAGTGTCAGACCTGACAGAGGGGGCAGTAGAGAGGCAGACCGACAGACAGGGGCAGTAGAGAGTTAATCTGACAGCCAGGGGGCAGTAGAGAGTTAGACAGTCTGACCGCCAGGGGGCAGTAGAGAGTTAGACAGTCAGACAGTCTGACCGCCAGGGGGCAGTAGAGAAATAGACAGTCTGACCGCCAGGGGGCAGTAGAGAGTTAGACAGTCTGACAGACAGAGGGCAGTAGAGAGTTTGACAGTGTCAGACCGACAGACAGGGGGCAGTAGAGAGTTAGACAGTGTCAGACCGACAGCCAGGGGGCTGTAGAGAGTTAGACAGTGTCAGACCGACAGCCAGGGGGCAGTAGAGAGTTAGACAGCCTGACAGCCAGGGGACAGTAGAGAGTTAGATAGTCTGACAGCCAGGGGGCAGTGGAGAGTTAGTGTGGCAGGGCAGTAGAGTTTGACAGTGTGAGCTCCAGTAGTGTGAGCTCCAGTCGTCTGCATTCACAGTCAGGGGTTAGGGGTCAGAGGTCATGGTTGACTTACTTCCAGTCTCTAGAGATGAAGTACTGTAGCTCCAGTAGTCTGCGTTCACACTCAGGGGTTAGGGGTCAGAGGTCATGGTTGACTTACTTCCAGTCTCTAGAGATGAAGTACTGTAGCTCCAGTAGTCTGCGTTCACAGTCAGGGGTTAGGGGTCAGAGGTCATGGTTGACTTACTTCCAGTCTCTAGAGATGAAGTACTGCAGCTCCAGTAGTCTGCGTTCACACTCAGGGGTTAGGGGTTAGAGGTCATGGTTGACTTACTTCCAGTCTCTAGAGATGAAGTACTGCAGCTCCAGTAGTCTGCGTTCACAGTCAGAGGTCAGAGGTCGTGGTTGACTTACTTCCAGTCTCTAGAGATGAAGTATTGCAGCTCCAGTAGTCTGCGTTCACACTCAGGGGTTAGGGGTCAGAGGTCATGGTTGACTTACTTCCAGTCTCTAGAGATGAAGTACTGCAGCTCCAGTAGTCTGCGTTCACACTCAGGGGTTAGGGGTTAGAGGTCATGGTTGACTTACTTCCAGTCTCTAGAGATGAAGTACTGTAGCTCCAGTAGTCTGCGTTCACAGTCCTCCACCATCTTCTCTGTATACAGGTGCTCCATCAGGCAAGACAGGATCCTACACACACACAAATATGGCAATGACTTTATCAACTTTTTGACCTTTATCAAAAAGGTCACAATAAATCCCAAGAGACACCATGACGTCGCCACAGAACTAGAGGTTCTGTTTCTATAGACGTCTCCTGACATGTCAAATGCAGCTTTTTACAAACATTATTTTATATATATTTTTTCCTTTACCCCTTTTTCTCCCCAATTTCGTGGTTTCCAACTGGTAGTTACAGTCTTGTCCCTTCACTGCAACTACCGTACGGACTCGGGAGGCGAAGGTCGACAGCCATGCTTCCCCCGAAACACAACCCAACCAAGCCAAATTGCTTTTTGATACAATGCCAACTTAACCCGGAAGCCAGTTGCACCAAAGTGTCGGAGGAAACCCCGTACACCTGGCGACCGTGTCAGCGTGCACTGCGCCCGGCCCGCCACAGGGGCCGCTAGTGCGAGATGGGACAAGGACATCCCTGCCAGCCAAACCCTCCACTAACCCGGACGCTGCTGGGCCAAACCCTCCACTAACCTGGACGCCGCTGGGCCAAACCCTCCACTAACCTGGACGCCGCTGGGCCAAACCCTCCACTAACCCGGACGCCGCTGGGCCAAACCCTCCACTAACCCGGACGCTGCTGGGCCAAACCCTCCACTAACCCTGGGAAGCTGGGACCGAGAGACTGAAAAACAGCTTCTATCTCAAGGCCATCAGACTGTTAAACAGCCACCTCTAACATTGAGTGGCTGCTGCCAACACACTGTCATTGACACTGACCCAACTCCAGCCACTTTAATAATGGGAATTGATGGGAAATGATGTAAATATATCACTAGCCACTTTAAACAATGCTACCTTATATAATGTTACTTACCCTACATTATTCATCTCATATGCATATGTATATACTGTACTCTATATCATCTACTGCATCTTTATGTAATACATGTATCACTAGCCACTAACTATGCCACTTTGTTTACATACTCATCTCATATGTATATACTGTACTCGATACCATCTACTGTATCTTGCCTATGCTGCTCTGTACCATCACTCATTCATATATCTTTATGTACATATTCTTTATCCCCTTACACTGTGTATAAGACAGTAGTTGTGGAATTGTTAGTTAGATTACTTGTTGGTTATCACTGCATTGTCGGAACTAGAGGCACAAGCATTTCGCTACACTCGCATTAACATCTGCTAACCATGTGTATGTGACAAATAAAATTTGATTAGATTTGATTTGAACCCAGACGCCACTGGGCTAATTGACTGACAACACATCCAGCAACGACCTGGAGAACAGTTAGAGTAGACAGGAAGGGGGATGAACGACCTGGAGAACAGAGAGTAGACAGGAAGGGGGATGAACGACCTGGAGAACAGTTCGAGTAGACAGGAAGGGGGATGAACGACCTGGAGAACAGTTAGAGTAGACAGGAAGGGGGATGAACGAGCCAATTAGAAGCTTCTCCATCTCTTTACAACCACAACTCTGTCTAGCGAAGAGCTGAGATGATTAAAAACAGCCTCAGGACAAACAGAGAGATGTGAAAGTTCACTGCTGCCCAGATTACTGACACAGTGTCTGGCCTGAACCCATCCCAGACGCCGTGCCCAGCCTGAACAGATTACTGACACAGTGTCTGGCCTGAACCCATCCCCGACGCCGTGCCCAGCCTGAACAGATTACTGACACAGTGTCTGGCCTGAACCCATCCCAGACGCCGTGCCCAGCCTGAACAGATTACTGACACAGTGTCTGGCCTGAACCCATCCCCCACGCCGTGCCCAGCCTGAACAGATTACTGACACAGTGTCTGGCCTGAACCCATCCCCCACGCCGTGCCCAGCCTGAACAGATTACTGACACAGTGTCTGGCCTGAACCCATCCCCCACGCCGTGCCCAGCCTGAACAGATTACTGACACAGTGTCTGGCCTGAACCCATCCCAGACGCCGTGCCCAGCCTGAACAGATTACTGACACAGTGTCTGGCCTGAACCCATCCCCGACGCCACACTGAATCCATCCCCACGCTGAACCCATCCCCGACGCCACGCTGAATCCATCCCCACGCTGAACCCATCCCGACGCCACGCTGAATCCATCCCCACGCTGAACCCATCCCCGACGCCACGCTGAACCCATCCCCACCGCCACGCTGAATCCATCCCCGACGCCATGCTGAATCCCTCCCCACGCTGAACCCATCCCCGACGCCACGCTGAATCCATCCCCGACGCCACGCTGAACCCATCCCCACGCTGAACCCATCCCCGACGCCACGCTGAACCCATCCCCACCGCCACGCTGAATCCATCCCCACCGCCACGCTGAATCCATCCCCGACGACACGCTGAACCCATCCCCACGCTAAACCCATCCCCACGCTGAACCCATCCCCACGCTGAATCCCTCCCCACGCTGAACCCATCCCCGACGCCACGCTGAACCCATCCCCACCGCCACGCTAAATCCATCCCCACGCTGAACCCATCCGACGCCACGCTGAATCCATCCCCACGCTGAATCCATCCCCGACGCCACGCTGAACCCATCCCCGCCGCCACGCTGAACCCATCCCCGACGCCACGCTGAACCCATCCCCGACGCCACGCTGAACCCATCCCCGACGCCACGCTGAACCCATCCCCGACGCCACGCTGAACCCATCCCCGACGCCACGCTGAACCCATCCCCACGCTGAATCCATCCCCGACGCCGCGCTGAACCCATCCCCACGCTGAACCCATCCCCACGCTGAACCCATCCCCAACGCTGAACCCATCCCCAACGCTGAACCCATCCCCACGCTGAACCCATTCCCACGCTGAACCCTTCCCCACCGCCACGCTGAACCCATCCCTGATGCCACGCTGAATCCATCCCTGATGCTACGCTGAATCCATCCCCACGCTGAACCCATCCCCACGCTGAACCCATCCGACGCCACGCTGAACCCATCCCCACGCTGAACCCATCCCCGACGCCAAGCTGAACCCATCCCCGATGCCACGCTGAACCCATCCCCACCGCCACGCTGAACCCATCCCCACCGCCACGCTGAATCCATCCCCACGCTGAATCCATCCCCACCGCCACGCTGAATCCATCCCCGACGCCGCGCTGAACCCATCCCCGACGCCGCGCTGAACCCATCCCCACGCTAAACCCATCCCCACGCTAAACCCATCCCCACGCTAAACCCATCCCCACGCTGAACCCATCCCCACGCTGAACCCATCCCCACGCTGAAACCATCCCCACGCTGAATCCCTCCCCACGCTGAACCCATCCCCGACGCCACGCTGAACCCATCCCCACCGCCACGCTAAATCCATCCCCACGCTGAACCCATCCCCGACGCCACGCTGAACCCATCCCCACCGCCACGCTAAATCCATCCCCACGCTGAACCCATCCGACGCCACGCTGAATCCATCCCCGACGCCACGCTGAATCGATCCCCATCGCCACGCTGAAATAGAGTAGACCCCGACGCCACGCTGAATCGATCCCAGACGCCACGCTGAACCCATCCGACGCCACGCTGAACCCATCCGACGCCACGCTGAACCCATCCGACGCCACGCTGAACCCATCCCCGACGCTGAATCCATTCCCCACGCCACGCTGAACCCATCCCCGACGCCACGCTGAACCCATCCCCGACGCCACGCTGAACCCATCCCCGACGCCACGCTGAACCCATCCCCGACGCCACGCTGAACCCATCCCCGACGCCACGCTGAACCCATCCCCACCGCCACGCTAAATCCATCCCCACGCTGAACCCATCCCCACGCTGAACCCATCCCCGACGCCACGCTGAACCCATCCCCACCGCCACGCTAAATCCATCCCCACGCTGAACCCATCCGACGCCACGCTGAATCCATGAACCCCCGACGCCACGCTGAATCCATCACCGCCACGCTGAATCCATCCCTGACGCCACGCTGAACCCATCCGACCGCCACGCTGAACCCATCCCCGACGCCACGCTGAACCCATCCCCGACGCCACGCTGAATCCATCCCCGACGCCGCGCTGAACCCATCCCCACGCTGAACCCATCCCCACGCTGAACCCATCCCCACCGCCACGCTGAACCCATCCCGACCGCCACGCTGAACCCATCCCCACGCTGAACCCATCCCCACGCTGAACCCATCCCCACGCTGAACCCATCCCCACCGCCACGCTGAACCCATCCCTGATGCCACGCTGAACCCATCCCCGACGCCGCGCTGAACCCATCCCCACGCTGAACCCATCCCCACGCTGAACCCATCCCCACGCTGAACCCATCCCCACGCTGAACCCATCCCCAACGCTGAACCCATCCCCACGCTGAACCCATCCCCACGCTGAACCCATCCCCACGCTGAACCCATCCCCACGCCACGCTGAACCCATCCTGAACCCATGCCACGCTGAACCCATCCCCACCGCCACGCTGAAACCCATCCCTGATCCCACGCTGAACCCATCCCCACCGCCACGCTGAACCCATCCTGATGCCACGCTGAACCCATCCGACGCCACGCTGAACCCATCCCCGACGCCACGCTGAACCCATCCCCCCCACGCTGAACCCATTCCCCACGCCACGCTGAATCCATCCCCACGCCGCGCTGAACCCATCCCCCCGCTGAACCCATCCCCACGCTGAACCCATCCCCACGCTGAACCCATCCCCAACGCTGAACCCATCCCCAACGCTGAACCCATCCCCACGCTGAACCCATCCCCACGCTGAACCCATCCCCAACGCTGAACCCATCCCCACGCTGAACCCATCCCCACGCTGAACCCATCCCCACGCTGAACCCATCCCCACCGCCACGCTGAACCCATCCCCACCGCCACGCTGAACCCATCCCCGATGCCACGCTGAATCCATCCCTGATGCCACGCTGAACCCATCCCACGCCACGCTGAACCCATCCCCGACGCCACGCTGAACCCATCCCCACGCCACGCTGAATCCATCCCCACGCCGCGCTGAACCCATCCCCACGCTGAACCCATCCCCACGCTGAACCCATCCCCACGCTGAACCCATCCCCAACGCTGAACCCATCCCCACGCTGAACCCATCCCCACGCTGAACCCATCCCCACGCTGAACCCATCCCCACGCTGAACCCATCCCCACGCTGAACCCATCCCCACGCTGAACCCATCCCCACCGCCACGCTGAACCCATCCCCGATGCCACGCTGAACCCATCCCCACCGCCACGCTGAATCCATCCCCACCGCCACGCTGAATCCATCCCCACGCTGAATCCATCCGACGCCACGCTGAACCCATCCCCACGCTGAACCCATCCCCACGCTGAACCCATCCCCACGCTGAACCCATCCCCACGCTGAACCCATCCCCAACGCTGAACCCATCCCCACGCTGAACCCATCCCCACCGCCACGCTGAACCCATCCCCACGCTGAACCCATCCCCACGCCACGCTGAATCCATCCCCTGATGCCACGCGCATCGCCACGCCCATCCCCACGCTGAACCCATCCCCACGCTGAACCCATCCCCACGCGAACCCATCCCCACGCTGAACCCATCCCCATCCCCACGCTGAACCCATCCCCACGCTGAACCCATCCCCACCGCCACGCTGAACCCATCCCCGATGCCACGCTGAACCCATCCCTGATGCCACGCTGAATCCATCCCTGATGCTACGCTGAATCCATCCCCACGCTGAACCCATCCCCACGCTGAACCCATCCGACGCCACGCTGAACCCATCCCCACGCTGAACCCATCCCCAACGCTGAACCCATCCCCACGCTGAACCCATCCCCCCGATGCCACGCTGAACCCATCCCCACCGCCACGCTGAACCCATCCCCACCGCCACGCTGAATCCATCCCCACGCTGAATCCATCCCCACCGCCACGCTGAATCCATCCCCGACGCCGCGCTGAACCCATCCCCGAACCCCGCTGAACCCATCCCCACGCTGAACCCATCCCTGAACCCATCCCCACGCTGAACCCATCCCCCGCTAAACCCATCCCCACGCTGAACCCATCCCCCACGCTGAACCCATCCCCACGCTGAACCCATCCCCACGCTGAATCCCTCCCCACGCTGAACCCATCCCCGACGCCACGCTGAACCCATCCCCCGACGCCACGCTGAACCCATCCCCACGCTGAACCCACCCCACGCTGAACCCATCCCCACGCTGAACCCATCCCCACGCTGAACCCATCCCCACGCTGAACCCATCCCCACGCTGACCATCCCCACGCATCCCCCCCACGCTGAACCCATCCCCGATGCCACGCTGAACCCATCCCCACCGCCACGCTGAACCCATCCCCACGCTGAACCCATCCCCGACGCCACGCTGAACCCATCCCCACCGCCACGCTAAATCCATCCCCACGCTGAACCCATCCGACGCCACGCTGAACCCATCCCCGACGCCACGCTGAATCGATCCCCCGCCACGCTGAACCGATCCCGACGCCACGCTGAATCGATCCCAGACGCCACGCTGAACCCATCCGACGCCACGCTGAACCCATCCCGCCACGCTGAACCCATCCGACGCCACGCTGAACCCATCCCCACGCTGAATCCATTCCCCCGCCACGCTGAACCCATCCCTGACGCCACGCTGAACCCATCCCCGACGCCACGCTGAACCCATCCCGATGCCACGCTGAACCCATCCCCGACGCCACGCTGAACCCATCCCCGACGCCACGCTGAACCCATCCCCACCGCCACGCTAAATCCATCCCCACGCTGAACCCATCCCCACGCTGAACCCATCCCGACGCCACGCTGAACCCATCCCCACCGCCACGCTGAACCCATCCCCCACGCTGAACCCATCCGACCGCCACGCTGAACCCATCCCGACGCCACGCTGAACCCATCCGCCACGCTGAATCCATCCCTGATGCCACGCTGAACCCATCCGACGCCACGCTGAACCCATCCCCGACGCCACGCTGAACCCATCCCCACCGCCACGCTGAACCCATCCCTGAACCCATCCGCTAACGCTGAACCCATCCCCACGCTGAACCCATCCCCACGCTGAACCCATCCCCACGCTGAACCCATCCCCACGCTGAACCCATCCCACGCTGAACCCATCCCCACGCTGAACCCATCCCCACGCTGAACCCATCCCCACGCCACGCTGAACCCATCCCTGATGCCACGCTGAACCCATCCCATCGCCACGCTGAACCCATCCCCTGAACCCATCGCCACGCTGAACCCATCCCCACGCTGAACCCATCCCCACGCTGAACCCATCCCCACGCTGAACCCATCCCCACGCTGAACCCATCCCCACGCTGAAACCCATCTGAACCCATCCCCACGCTGAACCCATCCCCACGCTGAACCCATCCCCAACGCTGAACCCATCCCTGATGCCACGCTGAACCCATCCGCCACGCTGAACCCATCCCTGATGCCACGCTGAACCCATCCCCACCGCCACGCTGAATCCATCCCTGATGCCACGCTGAACCCATCCCCGACGCCACGCTGAACCCATCCCCGACGCCACGCTGAACCCATCCCCGACGCCACGCTGAATCCATTCCCCACGCCACGCTGAATCCATCCCCACGCCGCGCTGAACCCATCCCCACGCTGAACCCATCCCCACGCTGAACCCATCCCCACGCTGAACCCATCCCCAACGCTGAACCCATCCCCAACGCTGAACCCATCCCCACGCTGAACCCATCCCCACGCTGAACCCATCCCCACGCTGAACCCATCCCCACGCTGAACCCATCCCCACGCTGAACCCATCCCCACGCTGAACCCATCCCCACCGCCACGCTGAACCCATCCCATATGCCACGCTGAACCCATCCGACGCCACGCTGAACCCATCCCCGATGCCACGCTGAACCCATCCCACGCCACGCTGAACCCATCCCCGACGCCACGCTGAACCCATCCCCGACGCCACGCTGAACCCATCCCCACGCCACGCTGAACCCATCCCCGACGCCACGCTGAACCCATCCCCACGCTGAACCCATCCCCACGCTGAACCCATCCCCACGCTGAACCCATCCCCACCCCACGCTGAACCCATCCCCCGCTGAACCCATCCCCAACGCTGAACCCATCCCCCACGCTGAACCCATCCCCACGCTGAACCCATCCCCAACGCTGAACCCATCCCCACGCTGAACCCATCCCCACGCTGAACCCATCCCGCCACGCTGAACCCATCCCCACCGCCACGCTGAACCCATCCCCGATGCCACGCTGAACCCATCCCCCACCGCCACGCTGAACCCATCCCCACGCCACGCTGAACCCATCCGACGCCACGCTGAACCCATCACCTGAACCCATCCGCCACGCTGAACCCATCCCCACGCTGAACCCATCCCCACGCTGAACCCATCCCCACGCTGAACCCATCCCCCAATGCCGCTGAACCCATCCCCACGCTGAACCCATCCCCACCGCCACGCTGAACCCATCCCCGACGCCACGCTGAACCCATCCCCACGCCCACGCTGAACCCATCCCACGCTGAACGCCACGCTGAACCCATGAACCCATCCCCACGCTGAACCCATCCGACGCCACGCTGAACCCATCCCCACGCTGAACCCATCCGATGCCACGCTGAACCCATCCGACGCTGAACCCATCCCCGACGCCACGCTGAACCCATCCCCGACGCCACGCTGAACCCATCCCCGATGCCACGCTGAACCCATCCCCACCGCCACGCTGAACCCATCCCATATGCCACGCTGAACCCATCCGACGCCACGCTGAACCCATCCCCGACCGCCACGCTGAACCCATCCCCACCGCCACGCTGAATCCATCCGATGCCACGCTGAACCCATCCGACGCCACGCTGAACCCATCCGACGCCACGCTGAACCCATCCGACGCCACGCTGAACCCATCCCCGACGCCGCGCTGAACCCATCGACTTACGAACCCATCCCACGCTGAACCCATCCGACGCCACGCTGAACCCATCCGACGCCGACGCCATCCGACGCTGAACCCATCCCCACGCCACGCTGAACCCATCCCCATCCGCCGCGCTGAACCCATCCGACGCCACGCTGAACCCATCCCCGACGCCGCTGAAAAACCCATCCCCGACGCCACGTTAAACCCATCCCCGACGCCACGCTAAACCCATCCCGACGCCGCGCTCAACCCATCCGACGCTCAACCCATTAAACCCATCCCCGACGCCACGCTGAACCCATCCGACGCCACGCTGAACCCATCCCCGACGCCACTGAACCCATCCCCGACGCCACGTTAAACCCATCCCCGACGCCACGTTAAACCCATCCCCGACGCCACGTTAAACCCATCCCCGACGCCACGTTAAACCCATCCCCGACGCCACGTTAAACCCATCCCCGACGCCACGTTAAACCCATCCCCGACGCCACGTTAAACCCATCCCCGACGCCACGTTAAACCCATCCCCGACGCCACGTTAAACCCATCCCCGACGCCACGTTAAACCCATCCCCACGTTAAACCCATCCCCGACGCCACGTTAAACCCATCCCCGACGCCACGTTAAACCCATCCCCGACGCCACGTTAAACCCATCCCCGACGCCACGTTAAACCCATCCCCGACGCCACGTTAAACCCATCCCCGACGCCACGTTAAACCCATCCCCGACGCCACGTTAAACCCATCCCCGACGCCACGCTGAATCCAACTGGCAGCTTCATTAAATAGTACCAGCAAAACACCAGTCTCAACGTCAACAGTGAAGAGGCGATTAATCTAAGTTTGAGGTGTTTGGATCCCAAAGAACATTCGTGAGACGCATAAAAAATGAAAAGATGCCTGAGGAGTGAACCATCTGTCAAGCATGGTGGAGGCAATGTGATGGTCTGGGGGAGGTGGAGGCAATGTGATGGTCTGGTGGCAATGTGATGGTCTGGTGGAGGTGGAGGCAATGTGATGGTCTGGGGGAGGTGGAGGCAATGTGATGGTCTGGTGGCAATGTGATGGTCTGGGGGAGGTGGAGGCAATGTGATGGTCTGGTGGCAATGTGATGGTCTGGTGGAGGTGGAGGCAATGTGATGGTCTGGGGGAGGTGGAGGCAATGTGATGGTCTGGTGGCAATGTGATGGTCTGGGGGAGGTGGAGGCAATGTGATGGTCTGGTGGGCAATGTGATGGTCTGGTGGAGGTGGAGGCAATGTGATGGTCTGGGGGAGGTGGAGGCAATGTGATGGTCTGGTGGCAATGTGATGGTCTGGGGGAGGTGGAGGCAATGTGATGGTCTGGTGGCAATGTGATGGTCTGGTGGAGGTGGAGGCAATGTGATGGTCTGGTGGAGGTGGAGGCAATGTGATGGTCTGGTGGAGGTGGAGGCAATGTGATGGTCTGGGGGAGGTGGAGGCAATGTGATGGTCTGGGGGAGGTGGAGGCAATGTGATGGTCTGGGGGAGGTGGAGGCAATGTGATGGTCTGGGGAGGTGGAGGCAATGTGATGGTCTGGGGGAGGTGGAGGCAATGTGATGGTCTGGGGAGGTGGAGGCAATGTGATGGTCTGGGGAGGTGGAGGCAATGTGATGGTCTGGTGGCAATGTGATGGTCTGGTGGAGGTGGAGGCAATGTGATGGTCTGGGGGAGGTGGAGGCAATGTGATGGTCTGGGGGAGGTGGAGGCAATGTGATGGTCTGGGGGAGGTGGAGGCAATGTGATGGTCTGGGGGAGGTGGAGGCAATGTGATGGTCTGGTGGAGGTGGAGGCAATGTGATGGTCTGGTGGCAATGTGATGGTCTGGGGGAGGTGGAGGCAATGTGATGGTCTGGTGGAGGTGGAGGCAATGTGATGGTCTGGTACGCTTTGGTGGTGGTAAAGTGGAGAGATTTGTACAGGGTCAAAGGGATCTTGATGAAGGAAGGACATGCCTTACCCTGTGGACGGCGCTGAATTGGAGCCAATTTCCTTCTACAACAGGACAATGACCCAAAGCACAGTTCCAAACTATGCAATAACTATTTAGGGAAGAAGCAGTCAGCTGGTATTCTGTCTATAATGGAGTCACAGATCTCAACCCGATTGAGCTGTTGTGGGAGCAGCTTGACCGTATGGTACGTAAGAAGTGCCCATCAAGCCAATCCAATTTGTGGGAGGTGCTTCAGGAAGCATGGGGGTGAAATCTCTTCAGATTACCTCAACACATTGACAACTAGAACGCCAAAGGTCTGCAAGGCTGTAATTGCTGCAAATGGAGGATTCTTTGATGAAAGCAAAGTTTATTATTTAAATGAAAAGTCATTATTTATAACCTTGTCAACGTCTTCACTATATTTCATTTTGCAACTCGTTTCATGGATGTTTTCATGTAAAACAAAGACATTTCTAAATGACCCCAAACTTTTGACCCCAAACTTTTGAACGGCAGTGTACCTTAATAGAAAATGACTCAAGTAAAAGTAAGTCACCCAGTAAAATACTACTAGAGTAAAAGTCACCCAGTAAAATACTACTTGAGTAAAATACTAAAAGTCACCCAGTAAAATACTACTTGAGTAAAAGTCACCCAGTAAAATACTACTTGAGTAAAAGTCACCCAGTAAAATACTACTTGAGTAAAAGTCACCCAGTAAAATACTACTTGAGTAAAAGTCACCCAGTAAAATACTACTTGAGTAAAAGTCACCCAGTAAAATACCACTTGATTAAAGTCACCCAGTAAAATACTACTTGAGTAAAAGTCACCCAGTAAAATACTACTTGAGTAAAAGTCACCCAGTAAAATACTACTTGAGTAAAAGTCACCCAGTAAAATACTCTTGAGTAAAAGTCACCCAGTAAAATTAAAGTCAGTAAAATACTACTTGAGTTTAAAATACTACTTGAGTAAAGAATCAAAAGTAAAACGTACCCAGTAAAATACCACTTGATTATCAAAAGTATTTGGTTTTAAAATCAAACAAAATAAAAGTACAAACCATGATATTGATATTAATCAAACCATACAGCACGGTTTTCTGTTGAAAACAAACCATACAGCACGGTTTTCTGTTGAAAACAAACCATACAGCACGGTTTTCTGTTGAAAACAAACCATACAGCACGGTTTTCTGTTGAAAACAAACCATACAGCACGGTTTTCTGTTGAAAACAAACCATACAGCACGGTTTTCTGTTGAAAACAAACCATACAGCACGGGTTTCTGTTGAAAACAAACATTTGCGGATAGCCAGAAATGTAACGAGTACTTGAGGGTGTCAGGTATGGAGTAAAAAGTGCATTTTCTCTCACTGGGCCAATTGAGCGCCACTCTATGGGACTCCCGATCACGGCCGGTAGTGATACAGCCTGGAATCAAACCAGGGTCTGTAGTCACACCTCTAGCACTGAGATCCAGCGCCTTAGACCGCTGCGCCACCCGGGAGCCTATTCCTGCCAGTGGCCTGTTGTTCAAGACAACAGTGATATTCCTGCCTGTGGCCTGTTGTTCAAGACAAAGACAACAGTGATATTCCTGCCTGTGGCCTGTTGTTCAAGACAAGACAACAAAGACAACAGTGATATTCCTGCCTGTGGCCTGTTGTTCAAGACAAAGACAACAGTGATATTCCTGCCTGTGGCCTGTTGTTCAAGACAAAGACAACAGTGATATTCCTGCCTGTGGCCTGTTGTTCAAGAAAAAGACAACAGTGATATTCCTGCCTGTGGCCTGTTGTTCAAGACAAAGACAACAGTTATATTCCTGCCTGTGGCCTGTTGTTCAAGACAACAGTGATATTCCTGCCTGTGGCCTGTTGTTCAAGACAAAGACAACAGTGATATTCCTGCCAGTGGCCTGTTGTTCAAGACAATGACAACAGTGATATTCCTGCCTGTGGCCTGTTGTTCAAGACAACAGTGATATTCCTGACTGTGGCCTGTTGTTCAAGACAACAGTGATATTCCTGACTGTGGCCTGTTGTTCAAGACAAAGACAACAGTGATATTCCTGCCTGTTATTCCAGACAAAGACAACAGTGATATTCCTGCCTGTGGCCTGTTTTTCAAGACAAAGACAACAGTGATATTCCTGCCTGTGGCCTGTTGTTCAAGACAACAGTGATATTCCTGCCTGTGGCCTGTTGTTCAAGACAAAGACAACAGTGATATTCCTGCCTGTGGCCTGTTGTTCAAGACAACAGTGATATTCCTGTCTGTGGCCTGTTGTTCAAGACAACAGTGATATTCCTGCCAGGTAACAAACCCCTTTATTCTGAACTGACTGACACAGCAGGAAAGACACAGCTGGAGGTGCATCCAACCATCACAGGTAGAAAAGACAGGTGTGCATTTACTCAGTGTCTGTGTCTGCGTGCATCTGAGATCACAGTACTCACAAATGTGTGTGTGCATGCGATTGTTCTTCTGTGTGTGTGTGTGTGTGTGTGTGTGTGTGTGTGTGTGTGTGTGTGTGTGTGTGTGTGTGTGTGTGTGTGTGTGTGTGTGTGTGTGTGTGTGTGTGTGTGTGTGTGTGTGTCTGTAAGTGTGTGTATGTGTATGTGTGCGTGCGATGGTGTGTGCGTGCGATGGTGTGTGCGTGCGATGGTGTGTGCGTGCGATGGTGTGTGCGTGCGATGGTGTGTGCGTGCGATGGTGTGTGCATGCGATGGTGTGTGTGTGCGTGCGATGGTGTGTGTGTGCGTGCGATGGTGCGCGTGCGTGCGATGGTGCGCGTGCGATGGTGCGCGTACGCGATGGTGCGCGCGTGCGATGGTGCGCTGCGGCGATGGTGCGGCGTGCGTGAGTGCGCGTGCGATGGTGCGTGTGCGATGGTGCGTGTGATAGTGCGTGTGTGATGAGTCGTGTGTGATGGTGCGTGTGTGACAGTGTGTGTGATGGTGTGTGATGGTGATGTGTGTGTGTGGATGGCGCGTGATGGCGTATGTGATGGCGCGTGTGATGGTGCGCGTGTGATGGTGCGCGTGTGATGGTGCGTGTGATGGTGCGTGTGATGGTGTGTGTGTGATGGTGCGTGTGTGATGGTGTGCGCGTGTGATGGTGCGCGTGTGATGGTGCGCGTGTGATGGTGCGTGTGTGATGGTGCGTGTGTGATGGTGCGTGTGATGGTGCGTGTGATGGTGCGCGTGTGATGGTGCGTGTGTGATGGTGCGCGTGTGATGGTGCGTGTGTGATGGTGTGTGTGTGATGGGGTGTGTGTGTGATGGTACTCACATGGGGTGTGATGGCTGCGGATGTGTTTGCAGGCCGTCTGATAACAGACTCACAGGTCGCTCAGGGCCCGGTCTGATCCTGTGTGTCTGATCCAGGATCAGTGACTGTGATCCCAAGGTCTGGAGCTGAGGGACAATACTACTAGATTTACAATAACACCACTACTAGATTTACAATAACACCACTACTAGATTTACAATAACACCACTACTAGATTTACAATAACACCACTACTGATTTAAAATCCAATACTACAGATTTACAATAACAATACTAGATTTAAAATAACAATACTACTAGATTTACAATAACACCACTACTAGATTTACAATAACACCACTACTAGATTTACAATAACACCACTACTAGATTTACAATAACACCACTACTAGATTTACAATAACACCACTACTAGATTTAAAATAACACCACTACTAGATTTACAATAACACCACTACTAGATTTACAATAACACCACTACTAGATTTACAATAACACCACTACTAGATTTACAATAACACCACTACTAGATTTACAATAACACCACTACTAGATTTACAATAACACCACTACTAGATTTACAATAACACCACTACTAGATTTACAATAACACCATTACTAGATTTACAATAACACCACTACTAGATTTACAATAACAATACTACTAGATTTACAATAACAATACTACTAGATTTACAATAACACCACTACTAGATTTACAATAACACCACTACTAGATTTACAATAACACCACTACTAGATTTACAATAACACCACTACTAGATTTACAATAACAATACTAGATTTACAATAACAATAATACTACTAGATTTTTACAATAACACCACTACTAGATTTACAATAACAATACTACTAGATTTACAATAACAATACTACTAGATTTACAATAACACCACTACTAGATTTACAATAACACCACTACTAGATTTACAATAACACCACTACTAGATTTACAATAACACCACTACTAGATTTTACAATAACAATACTACCAGATTTACAATAACAATACTACTAGATTTACAATAACACCACTACTAGATTTACCAACACCACTACTAGATTTACAATAACAATACTACTAGATTTAAAATAACACCACTACTAGATTTACAATAACAATACTACTAGATTTACAATAACACCACTACTAGATTTACAATAACACCACTACTAGATTTACAATAACAATACTACTAGATTTTTACAATAACAATACTACTAGATTTAAAATAACAATACTACTAGATTTACAATAACAGCACTACTAGATTTACAATAACAATACTACTAGATTTACAATAACAATACTACTAGATTTACAATAACACCACTACTAGATTTACAATAACACCACTACTAGATTTTACAATAACAGCACTACTAGATTTACAATAACACCACTACTAGATTTACAATAACACCACTACTAGATTTACAATAACAATACTACTGGATTTACAATAACACCACTACTAGATTTACAATAACAATACTACTAGATTTACAATAACACCACTACTAGATTTACAATAACAATAGTACTAGATTTACAATAACACCACTACTCAGATTTACAATAACACCACTACTAGATTTACAATAACACCACTACTAGATTTACAATAACACCACTACTAGATTTACAGTAACAATACTACTAGATTTACAATAACAATGCTACTAGATTTACAATAACAATAGTACTAGATTTACAATAACAATGCTACTAGATACAAAATACCACTACTAGACGTACAGTAACACCACTACTAGATGTACAGTAACAATACTACTAGATTTAATAACTTGCCAATACTAGATTTTACAATAACACCACTACTAGATTTACAATAACAATACTACTAGATGTACAATAACACCACTACTAGATGTACAATAACACCACTACTAGATTTACAATAACACCACTACTAGATTTACAATAACACCACTACTAGATTTACAATAACACCACAACTACTAGATGTACAATAACACCACTACTAGATGTACAATAACAACACTACTAGATTTACAATAACACCACTACTAGATGTACACAACACCACTACTAGATTTACAATATCAATACTACTTTATTTTACAATAACACCACTACTAGATTTTACAGTAAAACACTACTTTATTTACAATAACAATAATTACCAGATGTACAATAACACCACTACTAGATGTACAATAACACCAACTAAGTTGTTACAATAAAACACTACTTTATTTTTACAATAACAATACCACTGATTTTACAATAACACCACTACTAGATTTACAATATCAATACTACTTTATTTACAATAACACCACTACTAGATTTACAGTAAAACACTACTTTATTTACAATAACAATACTACTAGATGTACAATAACACCTTCTGTAGCTCAGTTGGTAGAGCATGGCGCTTTGTAACGCCAGGGTAGTGGGTTCGATCCCCGGACCACCCATACGTAGAATGTATGCACACATGACTGTAAGTCGCTTTGGATAAAAGCGTCTGCTAAATGGCATATATTATTATTATATTATTTACAATAAAACACTACTTTATTTACAATAACAATACTACTAGATTTATACTGTAAGGGATGAGGCAGTGTATGAAAACACATACAGCCCCATCAGCAGTGTATGAAAACACATACAGCCCCATCAGCCCCATCAGCCTCATCTCCAGTGTATGAAAACACATACAGCCCCATCAGCCCCATCTCCAGTGTATGAAAACACATACAGCCCCATCATCCCCATCAGCCTCATCATGAAACACATACCATCAGCCCCATCAGCCTCATCTCCAGTGTATGAAAACACATACAGCCCCATCAGCCCCATCAGCTCATCTCCAGTGTATGAGAAACACATCAGCCATCAGCCCCATCTCCAGTGTATAGAAACACATACAGCCCCATCAGCCCCATCAGCTCATCTCCAGTGTGAAAACACATACAGCCCATCAGCCCCATCAGCCTCCTGGGCTCATCTGTGTATGAAAACACATACAGCCATCCCATCAGCCTCATCTCCAGTGTATGAAAACACATACATCCCCATCAGCCCCATCAGCCTCATCTCCAGTGTATGAAAACACATACAGCTCCCATCATCCCCATCAGCTCTCATCTCCAGTGTATGAAAACAATACAGCCCCATCAGCCCTATCAGCCTCATCTCCAGTGTATGAAAACACATACAGCATCAGCCCCATCTCCAGTGTATGAAAAACACATACAGTCCTTATCAGCCCCATCAGCCTCATCTCCAGTGTATGAAAACACATACAGCCCTATCAGCCCTATCAGCCTCATCAGCCCTATCTCCAGTGTATGAAAACACATACAGTCCCATCAGCCCCATCAGCCTCATCTCCAGTGTATGAAAACACATACAGCCCCATCAGCCCCATCAGCCTCATCTCCAGTGTATGAAAACACATACAGCCCCATCTCCAGTGTATGAAAACACATACAGTCCCATCAGCCCCATCAGCCTCATCTCCAGTGTATGAAAACACATACAGCCCCATCAGCCCCATCAGCCTCATCAGCCTCATCTCCAGTGTATGAAAACACATACAGCCCCATCAGCCCCATCAGCCTCATCTCCAGTGTATGAAAACACATACAGCCCCATCAGCCCCATCAGCCTCATCTCCAGTGTATGAAAACACATACAGCCCCATCAGCCCCATCTCCAGTGTATGAAAACACATACAGCCCCATCAGCCCCATCAGCCTCATCTCCAGTGTATGAAAACACATACAGCCCCATCAGCAGTGTATGAAAACACATACAGCCCCACCAGCCCCATCAGCCTCATCTCCAGTGTATGAAAACACATACAGTCCCATCAGCCCCATC
>NW_025748693.1:5000-31806 GCF_021184085.1 Oncorhynchus gorbuscha
CTCTAACCCGCGTCTCCCCTCTAACCTTCGTCTCCCTCTACCCCCGTCTCCCCTCTAACCCCCCGTCTCCCTCTAACCCCGTCTCCCTCTAACCCCCGTCTCCCCTCTAACCCCCATCTCCCCTTAACCCCTCTAACCCCGTCTCCCCTCTAACCCCTCTAACCCCGTCTCCCCTCTAACCCCCCATCTCCCCTCTAACCCTTCTAACCCCGTCTCCCCTCTAACCCCCATCTCCCCCTCTAACCCCTCTAACCTCCCCTCTAACCCCCGTGTCCCTCTCTAACCCCCTAACTCCCCTCTAACCCTCTATCCCCCGTCTCCCCTCTATCCCCCGTCTCCCTCTATCCCCCATCTCCCCTCTAACCCCATCTCCCCTCTAAACCCGTCTCTAACCACTGTCTCCCCCTAACCCCCGTCTCCCCCTCTAACCCCGTCTCCTCTAACCCCGTCTCCCCTCTCCCCCGTCTCCCCTCTATCCCCCGTCTCCCCCTAAACCCGTCTCCCTCTATCCCCCGTCTCCCCTCTATCCCCCCGTCCCCTCTATCCCCCGTCTCCCCTCTAACCCCGTCTCCCCTCTAACCCCCGTCCCCCTCTAACCCCCGTCTCCCCTCTATCCCCCGTCTCCCCTCTATCCCCCCGTCTCCCCTCTATCCCCCGTCTCCCCTCTAACCCCCGTCTCCCCTAACCCGTCTCCCCTCTAACCCCCCGTCTCCCCTCTATCCCCCGTCTCTAACCCCCGTCTCCCCTCTAACCCCGTCTCCCCTCTAACCCCCCATCTCCCCTCTAACCCCCGTCTCCCCTCTAACCCCCGTCTCCCCTAAACCCGTCTCCCCTCTATCCCCCGTCTCCCTCTATCCCCCATCTCCCCTCTATCCCCCGTCTCCCCTCTAACCCCGTCTCCCCTCTAACCCCCGTCTCCCATCTAACCCCCGTCTCCCGATCTATCACCCCTCTAACACCCGATCTCCCCTCTAACCCCCATCTCCCCTCTAACCCCCGTCTCCCCTCCTTTCAGGGACATCAACAAGAGTTCAGAGGTGAAGATCGTGCACACCTCCGTGCACGGAGTCGGACACGCCTTCGTCCAATCAGCTTTCAAGGCCTTTGACCTCCGACCCCCGTACGCCGTAGAGGAGCAGAAAGACCCTGACCCGGAGTTCCCCACCGTCAAATACCCCAACCCTGAGGAGGGGAAGGGGGTCCTGGTCAGTCATATCACCCCTGAGGAGGGGAAGGGGGTCCTGGTCAGTCATATCAACCCTGAGGGGGGGGGGTCCTGGTCAGTCATATCAACCCTGAGGAGGGGAGGGGGGGGGTCCTAGTCAGTCATATCAACCCTGAGGAGGGGGGGGGGGGTCCTGGTCAGTCATATCAACCCAGGGGAGGGGAGGGGGGTCCTGGTCAGTCATATCAACCCTGAGGAGGGGAGGGGGGGTCCTGGTCAGTCATATCAACCCTGAGGAGGGGGGGGGGTCCTGGTCAGTCATATCAACCCTGAGGAGGGGGAGGGGGGGTCCTGGTCAGTCATATCAACCCTGAGGGGGGAGGGGGGGGGGGTCCTGGTCAGTCATATCAACCCTGGGGGGGGAGGGGGTCCTGGTCAGTCATATCAACCCTGAGGAGGGGAGGGGAGGGGGGTCCTGGTCAGTCATATCAACCCTGAGGGGGGGAGGGGGGGTCCTGGTCAGTCATATCAACCCTGAGGGGGGGTCCTGGTCAGTCATATCAACCCTGAGGAGGGGAGGGGGTGGGGGTCCTGGTCAGTCATATCAACCCTGGTCAGGAGGAGGGGGGGGGGTCCTGGTCAGTCATATCAACCCTGAGGGGGGGGGGTCCTGGTCAGGAGGAGGGGAGGGGGGGTCCTGGTCAGTCATATCAACCCTGAGGAGGGGAGGGGGGTCCTGGTCAGTCATATCAACCCTGAGGAGGGGGAGGGGGGTCCTGGTCAGTCATATCAACCCTGAGGAGGGGGGGGGTCCTGGTCAGTCATATCAACCCTGGGGAGGGGGAGGGGGTCCTGGTCAGTCATATCAACCCTGAGGAGGGGAGGGGGGGTCCTGGTCAGTCATATCAACCCTGAGGAGGGGAGGGGGTCCTGGTCAGTCATATCAACCCTGAGGAGGGGAGGGGGGGGTCCTGGTCAGTCATATCAACCCTGAGGAGGGGAGGGGAGGGGGTCCTGGTCAGTCATATCAACCCTGAGGAGGGGAGGGGGGGGTCAGTCAGTCATATCAACCCTGAGGGGGGGGGGGGTCCTGGTCAGTCATATCAACCCTGAGGGGGGGGGGAGGGGGTCCTGGTCAGTCATATCAACCCTGAGGAGGGGAGGGGAGGGGTCCTGGTCAGTCATATCAACCCTGAGGAGGGGAGGGGGGGGGTCCTGGTCAGTCATATCAACCCTGAGGAGGGGAGGGGGGGGGGTCCTGGTCAGTCATATCAACCCTGAGGAGGGGGGTCCTGGTCAGTCATATCAACCCTGAGGAGGGGAGGGGGAGGGGGTCCTGGTCAGTCATATCAACCCTGAGGAGGGGAGGGGAGGGGGGGGGGTCCTGGTCAGTCATATCAACCCTGAGGAGGGGGGGGGGTCCTGGTCAGTCATATCAACCCTGAGGAGGGGGGGGGTCCTGGTCAGTCATATCAACCCTGAGGAGGGGGAAGGGGGGGGTCCTGGTCAGTCATATCAACCCTGAGGAGGGGAGGGGGTCCTGGTCAGTCATATCAACCCTGAGGAGGGGGGGGTCCTGGTCAGTCATATCAACCCTGAGGGGGGGGTCCTGGTCAGTCATATCAACCCTGAGGAGGGGAAGGGGTGGGGGTCCTGGTCAGTCATATCAACCCTGAGGAGGGGGGGGGGGGGTCCTGGTCAGTCATATCAACCCTGAGGAGGAGAGGGGGGTCCTGGTCAGTCATATCAACCCTGAGGGGGGTTCCTGGTCAGTCATATCAACCCTGAGGAGGGGAGGGGAGGGGGTCCTGGTCAGTCATATCAACCCTGAGGGGAGGGGAGGGGGGGGTTCCTGGTCAGTCATATCAACCCTGAGGAGGGGAGGGGGGGGTCCTGGTCAGTCATATCAACCCTGAGGAGGGGAGGGGGAGGGGGTCCTGGTCAGTCATATCAACCCTGAGGAGGGGGAGGGGGGGGGTCCTGGTCAGTCATATCAACCCTGAGGAGGGGGGGGTCCTGGTCAGTCATATCAACCCTGAGGGGGGGGGTTCCTGGTCAGTCATATCAACCCTGAGAAGGGGGGCCTGGTCAGTCATATCAACCCTGAGGGGGGTTCCTGGTCAGTCATATCAACCCTGAGGAGGGGAAGGGGTGGGGTCCTGGTCAGTCATATCAACCCTGAGGAGGGGAGGGGGGTCCTGGTCAGTCATATCAACCCTGAGGAGGGGAGGGGGTGGTCCTGGTCAGTCATATCAACCCTGAGGAGGGGAGGGGGTGGTCCTGGTCAGTCATATCAACCCTGAGGAGGGGAGGGGGTCCTGGTCAGTCATATCAACCCTGAGGAGGGGAGGGGGGGTCCTGGTCAGTCATATCAACCCTGAGGAGGGGGGGGGGGGTCCTGGTCAGTCATATCAACCCTGAGGGGGGTTCCTGGTCAGTCATATCAACCCTGAGGAGGGGAAGGGGTGGGGGTCCTGGTCAGTCATATCAACCCTGAGGAGGGGAGGGGGGGTCCTGGTCAGTCATATCAACCCTGAGGGGGGGGTCCTGGTCAGTCATATCAACCCTGAGGGGGGTTCCTGGTCAGTCATATCAACCCTGAGGAGGGGAAGGGGTGGGGGTCCTGGTCAGTCATATCAACCCTGAGGAGGGGAGGGGGGGGTCCTGGTCAGTCATATCAACCCTGAGGAGGAGAGGGGGGGTCCTGGTCAGTCATATCAACCCTGAGGGGGGTTCCTGGTCAGTCATATCAACCCTGAGGAGGGGAAGGGGTGGGGGTCCTGGTCAGTCATATCAACCCTGGAGGGGAGGGGGAGGGGGTCCTGGTCAGTCATATCAACCCTGAGGAGGGGAGGGGAGGGGGGGTCCTGGTCAGTCATATCAACCCTGAGGAATGGGGGTCCTGGTCAGTCATATCAACCCTGGAGGGGGGGTCCTGGTCAGTCATATCAACCCTGAGGAGGAGGGGGGGGAGGGGGGTCCTGGTCAGTCATATCAACCCTGAGGAGGGGAGGGGGGGTCCTGGTCAGTCATATCAACCCTGAGGGGGGGGTCCTGGTCAGTCATATCAACCCTGAGGAGGAGGGGAGGGGGAGGGGGTCCTGGTCAGTCATATCAACCCTGAGGGGGGTCCTGGTCAGTCATATCAACCCTGGAGGAGGGGAGGGGGAGGGGGTCCTGGTCAGTCATATCAACCCTGAGGAGGGGAGGGGGGGGGTCCTGGTCAGTCATATCAACCCTGAGGAGGGGAGGGGAGGGGGTCCTGGTCAGTCATATCAACCCTGAGGAGGGGGGTCCTGGTCAGTCATATCAACCCTGAGGAGGGGGAGGGGGGGTCCTGGTCAGTCATATCAACCCTGAGGGGGGGGGGTCCTGGTCAGTCATATCAACCCTGAGGAGGGAGGGGAGGGGGTCCTGGTCAGTCATATCAACCCTGAGGGGGGGTCCTGGTCAGTCATATCAACCCTGAGGAGGGGAGGGGGAGGGGGTCCTGGTCAGTCATATCAACCCTGAGGGGGGGGGGTCCTGGTCAGTCATATCAACCCTGAGGAGGGGAGGGGAGGGGGTCCTGGTCAGTCATATCAACCCTGAGGAGGGGGGGGGGGGGTCCTGGTCAGTCATATCAACCCTGAGGAGGGGGGTCCTGGTCAGTCATATCAACCCTGAGGGGGGGGGGGGTTCCTGGTCAGTCATATCAACCCTGAGGAGGGGAAGGGGTGGGGGTCCTGGTCAGTCATATCAACCCTGAGGAGGGGAGGGGGGGGGGTCCTGGTCAGTCATATCAACCCTGAGGAGGGGAGGGGGGGTGGTCCTGGTCAGTCATATCAACCCTGAGGAGGGGAGGGAGGGGAGGGGGTCCTGGTCAGTCATATCAACCCTGAGGAGGGGAGGGGAGGGGTTCCTGGTCAGTCATATCAACCCTGAGGAGGGGAGGGGGGGTTCCTGGTCAGTCATATCAACCCTGAGGAGGGGGGGGGGGGGTCCTGGTCAGTCATATCAACCCTGAGGAGGGGAGGGGGGGGGTCCTGGTCAGTCATATCAACCCTGAGGAGGGGAGGGGGGGTCCTGGTCAGTCATATCAACCCTGAGGGAGGGGGTTCCTGGTCAGTCATATCAACCCTGAGGAAGGGGGGCCTGGTCAGTCATATCAACCCTGAGGGGGGGTTCCTGGTCAGTCATATCAACCCTGAGGAGGGGAAGGGGTGGGGGTCCTGGTCAGTCATATCAACCCTGAGGAGGGGAGGGGTGGGGGTCCTGGTCAGTCATATCAACCCTGAGGAGGGGAGGGGGGGGGTCCTGGTCAGTCATATCAACCCTGAGGAGGGGAGGGGGTGGTCCTGGTCAGTCATATCAACCCTGAGGAGGGGAGGGGGGGTCCTGGTCAGTCATATCAACCCTGAGGAGGGGAGGGGGGGTCCTGGTCAGTCATATCAACCCTGAGGAGGGGAGGGGGGGGGGTCCTGGTCAGTCATATCAACCCTGAGGAGGGGAGGGGGGTCCTGGTCAGTCATATCAACCCTGGTAGGTTCCTGGTCAGTCATATCAACCCTGAGGAGGGGAAGGGGTGGGGGTCCTGGTCAGTCATATCAACCCTGAGGAGGGGAGGGGGGTCCTGGTCAGTCATATCAACCCTGAGGAGGGGGGGGTCCTGGTCAGTCATATCAACCCTGAGGGGGGTTCCTGGTCAGTCATATCAACCCTGAGGAGGGGAAGGGGTGGGGTCCTGGTCAGTCATATCAACCCTGAGGAGGGGAGGGGGTCCCTGGTCAGTCATATCAACCCTGAGGAGGAGAGGGGGGTCCTGGTCAGTCATATCAACCCTGAGGGGGGGGGTTCCTGGTCAGTCATATCAACCCTGAGGAGGGGAAGGGGTGGGGGTCCTGGTCAGTCATATCAACCCTGAGGAGGGGAGGGGGAGGGGGTCCTGGTCAGTCATATCAACCCTGAGGAGGGGAGGGGGGGGGTCCTGGTCAGTCATATCAACCCTGAGGAGGGGGGTCCTGGTCAGTCATATCAACCCTGAGGAGGGGGGTCCTGGTCAGTCATATCAACCCTGAGGAGGGGGTCCTGGTCAGTCATATCAACCCTGAGGAGGGGAGGGGGGGTCCTGGTCAGTCAGATCAACCCTGAGGAGGGGAGGGGGGTCCTGGTCAGTCATATCAACCCTGAGGAGGGGGGTCCTGGTCAGTCATATCAACCCTGAGGGGGAGGGGGTCCTAGTCAGTCAGATCAACCCGTGTGTGTGTGTGTGTGTGTGTGTGTGTGTGTGTGTGTGTGTGTGTGTGTGTGTGTGTGTGTGTGTGTGTGTGTGTGTGTGCGTGCGTGACGTGCGTGCGTGCGTGTGTGTGTCCTCATCCACCTCTGTGTGGTGTGTGTGTGTGTGTGTGTGTGTGTGTGTGTGTGTGTGTGTGTGTGTGTGTGTGTGTGTGTGTGTGTGTCCGTCCTACAGACCCTGTCGTTTGCCCTGGCGGAGAGGGAGGGAGCTACTGTAGTTCTGGCCAACGACCCGGACGCTGACCGCCTGGCCGTTGCTGAGCAACAGAAAGGGTAGGAGACCTGTAGGGATCATGGGTAATGTGTTGGGGGGCGTTGCTGAGGAACAGAAGGGGCCTGTAGGGATCATGGGTAATGTGTTGGGGGGCGTTGCTGAGGAACAGAAGGGGCCTGTAGGGATCATGGGTAATGTGTTGGGGGCGTTGCTGAGCAACAGAAGGGGAGGAGGCCTGTAGGGATCATGGGTAATGTGTTGGGGGGCTGATGGGTGTATAAGGTGTCTCTATCTCTCTCTCTCTGTGTGTGTGTGTGTGTGTGTGTGTGTGTGTGTGTGTGTGTGTGTGTGTGTGTGTGTGTGTGTGTGTGTGTGTGTGTGTGTGTGTGTGTGTGTAGTGGTCAGTGGCGTGTGTTCAGTGGTAATGAGTTGGGGGCGTTGCTGGGTTGGTGGGTGTATCAGTGTTGGAAACAGACCAACCCAGACCAGTCTACCGTCAAGTCAGTCTACATGTTGGCCTCCACCGTCTCCTCTAAGATTCTACGAGCCATCGCTCTCAAGGAGGGCTTCCACTTCGAGGTAAAACACACACACACACACACACACACACACACACACACACACACACACACACACACACACACACACACACACACACACACACACTTTTAATTTACCATCACACACTTATTCTCAACGCTCTAGCATTCAATGAACAAACCTCATGTCAATATTCAAATTGATTTTGTATCCAAATCTCAATCTCACTACCTTACATCCTTTTATGAATGACTAAAAATGAAAGTTTGAATGATGTAGGGGGATGAGGGCACTTCCTGACTATGACATCACATCCTGTGTGGACAGGAAACTCTGACTGGGTTCAAGTGGATGGGCAACAGGGCCAGAGAGCTGCTGGACCAGAACAAGATGGTTCTGTTCGCCTTCGAGGAGGCTATAGGTACACTACACACACTACACACACTACACACACTACACACACTACACACACTACACACACTACACACACTACACTATAGGTACACTACACACACTACACACACTACACACACTACACACACTACACACACTACACACACTACACACACACACACACACTACACACACTACACACACTACACACACTACACTATAGGTACACACACACACTACACACACACTACACACACACTACACACACACTATACACACTACACACACACTACACACACACTACACACACACTACACACACTACACACACACTACACACACTACACACACTACACACACACTACACACACTACACACTACACACACACTACACACACTACACACACTACACACACACTACACACACTACACACACACTACACACACACTACACACACACTACACACACTACACACACACTACACACACACTACACACACTACACACACTACACACACACACACACTACACACACTACACACACACTACACACACTACACACACACTACACACACACTCACACACACACTACACACACTACACACACTACACACACTACACACACTACACACACACTACACACACTACACACACACTACACACACTACACTACACACACTACACACACACTACACACACTACACACACACTACACACACACTACACACACTACACACACTACACTACACACACACTACACACACTACACACACTACACACACACACACTACACACACTACACACACTACACTATAGTACACTACACACACTACACACACACACTACACACACTACACACACTACACACACTACACATACACTACACACACTACACACTACACACACTACACTACACACTACACACACTACACACACACACTACACTACACTACACACTACACACACTACACACACTACACACACTACACTACTACACACTACACACTACACACACTACACACACACACACACACTACACACACTACACACACACACTACACACACACTACACACACACTATACACACTACACACACTACACACACACTACACACACACTACACACACTACACACACTACACACACTACACACACACTACACACACTACACACACTACACACACTACACACTACACACACTACACACACTACACACACTACACACTACACACACACTACACACACTACACACACTACACACACACTACACACACTACACACACTACACACACACTACACACACACTACACACACACTACACACACTACACACACACTACACACACACTACACACACTACACACACTACACACACTACACACACTACACACACACTACACACACTACACACACACTACACACACTACACACACACTACACACACTACACACACTACACACCACACACACTACACACACTACACACACTACACACACACACACTACACACACTACACACACTACACTACACACACACTACACACACTACACACACTACACACACACACACTACACACACTACACACACTACACTATAGTACACTACACACACTACACACACACACTACACACACTACACACACTACACACACTACACTATAGTACACTACACACACTACACACACACACTACACACACTACACACACTACACAGACATACACACACACTACACACTCTACACACACTACACTATAGTACACTACACACACTACACACACCAGACTACACACACTACACACACTACACAGACATACACACACACTACACACACTACACACACTACACAGACATACACACACACTACACACACTACACTATAGTACACTACACACACTACACACACCAGACTACACACACTACACACACTACACAGACATACACACACACTACACACACTACACACACTACACACACTACACTATAGTACACTACACACACTACACACACTACACACACCAGACTACACACACTACACACACTACACACACTACACACACCAGACTACACACACTACACACACTACACACTACACACACCAGACTACACACACTACACACACCAGACTACACACACTACACACACCAGACTACACACACTACACACACTACACACACACACACACACACTACACTACACACACTACACTACACACACTACACTACACACACTACACACACACACACACACACACACACACACACACACACACACACACACACACACAGCCACACACACACTGTCACACACCACCACAGACCACACACACAAGCTGTACCCAGTAATTGGGGATACTGAACAAAAATAGAAACTCAACAATTTCAAGGTCATTGAAGGAAATCAGACGGACCCCCCCAGACCCCCCACTGGGGAGCCAGACCCCCTCCTATTGGGGAGCCAGACCCCCCCCCAGACCCACCCACTGGGGAGCCAGACCCCCCTATTGGGGAGCCAGACCCCCCTATTGGGGAGACCAGCCCCCCCTATTGGGGATGGTTTGGGGCCAGACCCCCCCCCTGGGGAGCCAAACCCCTGTGTCCTATTGGGGGGGTTTAGCCAAACCCCCCCCCCAAATTACTTCCTGTCCTCCACCACTAGACCAGCCAGACGATGGTTTAGTGGGGTTTAAATGACTTCCTGTCTCCTCCTCCACTAGACCAGCCAGACGATGGTTTAGTGGGGTTGACATGACTTCCTGTGCCCCTCCTCTCGCCCCTCGTTGTGTTGCAGGGTACATGTGTGGTTAAAGATGGGGTCGGTCCTCCTCTCGCCCCTCGTTGTGTTGCAGGGTACATGTGTGGTTCTGCCGTGCTGGATAAAGATGGGGTCAGTGCGGCAGCCATCGCTGGGGAGATGACATCATACCTGGCCGCAAAGAACATCACACTGTCACAACAACTCACTGCTGTCTACGAGGAGTGGGTCACACACACACACACACACACACACACACACACACACACACACACACACACACACACACACACACCTGTCACAACAACACACCTCACCAGACCGTTATGTATATATGTATGTATAGAAATAGTGTATTTTCCAGAGCCCAACGTGCCTTACACCCTCTCTCTCCTCCTCCTCCCCCCTCTTCTCCTCTCTCCCCCCTCCTCTCCCCTCCCCCTCCTCTCCCTCCCTCCTCTCTCCTCTCTCCTCTCCTCCTCTCCCTCTCCTCTCTCTCCCTCACTCTCTCCTCTCTCCTCCTCTCCCCCTCCTCTCCCCCTCCTCTCCCTCTCCCTCCCTCTCTCCCCTCTCCCCTCTCTCTCTCCTCCTCTCTCTCCTCCTCTCTCTCTCTCCTCTCTCCCCTCTCTTCTCTCTCTCCCCTCCTCTCTCTCCCCCTCACTCTCCCTCAGCCAGACGATCCTCTCTCTCCCCTCCCCCTCTCTCTCTCTCCCCCTCCTCTCCTCTCCTCCTCTCTCTCTCTCTCTCTCTCTCTCCTCTCCTCCTCCTCCTCTCTCTCTCCTCCTTCTCCCCCTTTTCCTCCTCCATCTCCCCCTCCTCCTCTCTCTCCTCTCTCTCTCACTCCCCTCCTCTCTCTCTCCTCCCTTCTCCCTCCCTCCTCCTCTCTCTCTCCTCCCCCTCCTCTCTCCCATCCTCTCAGCCAGACTCTCCCCCTCTATCTCCTCCCCCTCTCTCCTCCTCCTCTCTCCCCTCTTCTCCCTCCCCTCCTCTCTCTCTCTCTCTCATCTCTCCCCTCCCCTCCCCCTTCTTCTCTCCCCCTTCCTCTCTCCCTCTCTCTCTCCCCTCTCTCCCCCTCCTCTCTCCCCATCCTCTCCCTCCCCCCCCTCTCCCCTCCTCTCTCCCCTCCTCTCTCCTCTCTCCCTCTCTCTCTCTCTCCTCCCCCTCTCTCCCCCTCCCTCCTCTCCCCCCTCTCCCCCACCTCTCCTCTCTCTCTCCTCATCTCTCTCCCTCTCTCTCTCCCCTCTCTCTCTCTTCTCCCCCTCCTCTCCTCCCCCCTCTCTCTCTCTCTTCCCCCTCTCCCTCTCCCCCCTCTCTCTCTCTCTCTCTCTCTCCCTCCCCCCCTCCTCTCTCTCCTCTCTCCCCCTTTCTCCTCTCTCCCCCTCCTCTCCTCTCTCCCCCTCCTCTCCCCATCCTCTCTCCTCTCTCTCTCTCTCTCTCCTCCCTCTCTCTCTCCCTCCTCTCTCTCTCCTCCTCTCTCTCTCCCCCCCCTCTCTCCCTCTCCTCTCTCCCCCTCCTCTCTCTCTCCCCCTTCCTCTCCCCTCTCTCCCCTCTCCTCTCTCCTCTCTCTCCCTCCCCCTTCTCTCTCCCCTCCTCTCCCTCCTCTCTCTCTCTCCCCCCTCCTCTCTCTCTCTCCCCCTCCTCTCCCCCATCCTCTCTCTCCCCCTCTCTCCCCTCTCTCTCTCTCCTCTCCTCCCCCTCCTCTCCCCCTCCTCTCTCTCTCCTCTCTCTCCTCCTCTCTCTCTCTCCCCCCTCCTCTCTCCCCCTCCTCTCCTCTCTCCCCCTCCTCTCTCTCCCTCCTCTCCCCCTCTTCCCCTCTCCCTCTCTCTCCTCCTCTCTCTCTCCCTCCCCCTCCTCTCTCTCTCCCTCTCTCTCTCTCCCCCTCCTCTCTCCCCCTCTCCCCTCTCCTCCTCTCTCCCCCTCTCCTCTCCTCTCTCTCCCCTCTCTCTCTCCTCTCCCCCCCCTCTCTCTCTCTCTCCCCCTCCTCTCTCTCTCCCCCCCTCCTCTCTCTCCTCCTCTCTCTCCTCCTCTCTCTCTCTCCTCTCTCTCCCCCTCCTCTCTCTCCCTCCCTCTCTCTCCCCCTCTCCTCCCTCTCTCCCTCCCTCCTCCTCCTCTCCCCCCTCTTCTCCCCTCTCCCCTCCTCTCCTCTCTCTCTCTCCTCTCTCTCCCCCTCTCTCTCTCTCCTCCTCTCCTCTTCTCTCTCTCCTCCTCTCTCTCTCTCCTCTCCCCCCCTCTCTCTCCTCCTCTCCCCCTCTTCTCCTCTCTCCCCCTCCTCCCTCCTCTCTCTCCCCTCTCCCCCTCTCTCTCTCTCCTCTCCCCCTCTTCTCTCTCTCTCCCTCTCCCCTCTCTCCCCTCCCCCTCTCCCCCTCTCTCCTCTCTCTCCCTCTCCCCTCCTCTCTCTCTCTCTCTCTCTCTCTCTCTCTCTCCCCCCCTCCTCTCTCCCCCTCCTCTCTCTCCCCCTCTCTCTCCTCTCTCTCCCCTCTCCTCCCTCTCCTCTCTCTCTCTCCCCTCATCTCTCTCCCCTCTCCCCCTCTTCTTCTCTCTCCCTCCTCCCTCTCTCCCCCCTCCCCCCTCTCTCTCCTCCTCTCCCCCTTTTCTCCTCTCTCCCCCTCCTCTCTCTCTCTCCCCCCCTCTCTCTCCTCCTCTCTCTCTCTCCCTCACCCCCCTCCTCTCTCTCCCCTCCTCTCTCTCCTCCTCCCCCTCTTCTCCTCTCTCCCCCCTCCTCTCCTCTCCTCTCTCTCTCTCTCTCTCCCTCAGCCTCTCTCCTCTGTGGACCTCCCTCCTCTCTCCCCCTCCTCCTCTCTCTCTCAGCTCCTCTCCAGGCTCTCCCCTCTCTCCCCCTCCTCTCTCTCCCCTCCTCTCTCTCCTCCCTCCCCCTCTTCTCCTCTCTCCCCTCCTCTCTCTCTCTCTCTCTCTCCTCTCACCCCCCTCCTCTCTCTCCCCTCTCCCTTCTCTCTCCTCTCTCCCCCTCCTCTCTCTCTCTCCCCCCCTCTCTCTCTCTCTCCTCTCTCTCTCCCTCACTCCCCCCCTCCTCTCTCTCCCCTCCCTCTCTCTCTCCTCCTCTCCCCTCTTCTCCTCTCTCTCCTCTCTCCCCCTCTCCCCCTCTCTCCCTCTCTCTCTCCTCTCCTCCCTCCTCTCTCTCTCTCTCTCTCTCTCTCTCTCTCTCCTCCCTCTCTCTCTCTCTCTACCTCCTCTCTCTCCTCTCTCCTCCCTCTCTCTCCTCTCTCCCTCCTCTCTCTCTCCCTCTCTCCCTCCCCTCTCCCCTCTCTCTCTCCTCCTCCTCTCTCCCCCCTCCTCTCTCTCCCCCCCCCCTCTCCCCTCTCCTCTCCTCCAGGTATGGGTACCACATCACTAAGAACTCCTACTTCATCTGTCACGACCAGGCAGTGATCCGGGCCATGTTTGACCGGCTGCGTCACTACGGTAACCAGGAGGATGTGTCATACCCCAGGCAGTGTGGAGGCGTCGCCATCACCGCTGTACGAGACCTCACTACTGGATACGACAGCAGCCAGGCGGACAACAAGGCTGTGAGGAGATAAACACTCCACCTCCCTCGCTCTCTCTCTCTACCTCCCTCGCTCTCTCTCTCTACCACCCTCGCTCTCTCTCTCTACCTCCCACGCTCTCTCTCTCTACCTCCCACGCTCTCTCTCTCTACCTCCCTCGCTCTCTCTCTCTACCTCCCTCGCTCTCTCTCTACCTCCCTCGCTCTCTCTCTCTACCTCCCTCGCTCTCTCTCTCTACCTCCCTCGCTCTCTCTCTCTACCTCCCTCGCTCTCTCTCTCTACCTCCCACGCTCTCTCTCTCTACCTCCCTCTCTCTCTCTCTCTACCTCCCTCGCTCTCTCTCTCTACCTCCCTCTCTCTCTACCTCCCTCGCTCTCTCTCCACCTCCTCCTCCTCTCGCTCTCTCTCTACCTCCCTCGCTCTCTCTCTCTCTACCTCCCTCGCTCTCTCTCTCTACCTCTGTCGCTCTCTCTACCTCCCTCGCTCTCTCTCACCCTCCCTCTCTCTCTCTACCTCCCTCGCTCTCTCTCTACCTCCCTCGCTCTCTCTCTACCTCCCTCGCTCTCTCTCTCAACACCTCCCTCGCTCTCTCTCTGCCTCCCTTGCTCTCTCTGCCTCCCTTGCTCTCTCTCTGCCTCCCTTGCTCTCTCTCTCTACCTCCCTCGCTCGCTCTCTCTCTCTCTACCTCCCTCGCTCTCTCTCAACACCTCCCTCGCTCTCTCTCTCTGCCTCCTTGCTCTCTCTCTACCTCCCTGGCTCTCTCTCTCTACCTCCCTGACTCTCTCTCCACACCTCTCTCCTTCTCTCTCTACCTCCCTGGCTCTCTCCACACCTCCCTGGCTCTCTCTCTCTACCTCCCTCGCTCTCTCTCTACGTCCCTCGCTCTCTCTCTCTCCACCTCCCTGGCTCTCTCTCCACCTCCCTGGCTCTCTCTACCTCCCTCGTTCTCTCTCCACACCTCCCTGGCTCTCTCTCTACCTCCCTCGTTCTCTCTCTACCTCCCTCGATCTCTCTTCACACCTCCCTCGATCTCTCTCCACACCTCCCTGGCTCTCTCCTTCTCTCTCTACCGCCCTTGCTCTCTCTCTACCTCCCTGGCTCTCTCTCTACCTCCCTGGCTCTCTCTCCACACCTCCCTGGCTCTCTCCACACCTCCCTGGCTCTCTCTCTACCTCCCTGGCTCTCTCCCTCTCCCTCGCTCTCTCTACCTCTCTCGCTCTCTCTCTACCTCCCTCGCTCTCTCTCCACACCTTCCTCGGTCTCTCTCCACACCTCCCTCGCTCTCTCTTCTACCTCCCTCGCTCTCTCTCTACCTCCCTCGCTCTCTCTCTACCTCCCTCGCTCTCTCTCTACCTCCCTCGCTCTCTCTCTCCACCTCCCTGGCTCTCTCTCTCCACCTCCCTGGCTCTCTCTCCACCTCCTCCTCTCTCTCTTCCTCCTCGTCTCTCTCCACCTCCCTGGCTCTCTCTCCACCTCCCTGGCTCTCTCTACCTCCCTCGTTCTCTCTCCACACCTCCCTGGCTCTCTCTCTACCTCCCTCGTTCTCTCTCCACACCTCCCTGGCTCTCTCTCCACCTCCCTCGTTCTCTCTCCACACCTCCCTCGATCTCTCTCCACACCTTCCTCGATCTCTCCACACCTTCCTCGATCTCTCTCCACACCTCCCTGGCTCTCTCTCCAAACCTCCCTCGATCTCTCTCCACACCTCCCTCGCTCTCTCCTTCTCTCTCTACCTCCCTGGCTCTCTCTCTACCTCCCTCGCTCCCTCTCTACCTCTCTCGCTCTCTCTCTCCACCTCCCTGGCTCTCTCTCTCCACCTCCCTGGCTCTCTCTCTACCTCCCTGGCTCTCTCTCTCCTCCCTCGCTCTCTCTCCCTCCCCTCCTCCCCCAGTAGTCAGATGATCACCTTTATTCTCTCCCCCCAGGTCCTCCCCTCCTCCCCCAGTAGTCAGATAATCTCCTTTATTCTCTCCCCCCAGGTCCTCCCCTCCTCCCCCAGTAGTCAGATAATCTCCTTTATTCTCTCCCCCAGGTCCTCCCCTCCTCCCCCAGTAGTCAGATAATCTCCTTTATTCTCTCCCCCCCCAGGTCCTCCCCTCCTCCCCCAGTAGTCAGATAATCTCCTTTATTCTCTCCCCCAGGTCCTCCCCTCCTCCCCCAGTAGTCAGATAATCTCCTTTATTCTCTCCCCCAGGTCCTCCCCTCCTCCCCCAGTAGTCAGATAATCTCCTTTATTCTCTCCCCCCAGGTCCTCCCTCCTCCCCCAGTAGTCAGATAATCTCCTTTATTCTCTCCCCCAGGTCCTCCCCTCCTCCCCCAGTAGTCAGATAATCTCCTTTATTCTCTCCCCCAGGTCCTCCCCTCCCCCCCAGTAGTCAGATAATCTCCTTTATTCTCTCCCCCAGGTCCTCCCCTCCTCCCCCAGTAGTCAGATAATCTCCTTTATTCTCTCCCCCAGGTCCTCCCCTCCTCCCCCAGTAGTCAGATAATCTCCTTTATTCTCTCCCCCAGGTCCTCCCCTCCTCCCCAGTAGTCAGATAATCTCCTTTATTCTCTCCCCCAGGTCCTCCCCTCCTCCCCCAGTAGTCAGATAATCTCCTTTATTCTCTCCCCCAGGTCCTCCCCTCCTCCCCCAGTAGTCAGATAATCTCCTTTATTCTCTCCCCCAGGTCCTCCCCTCCTCCCCAGTAGTCAGATAATCTCCTTTATTCTCTCCCCCAGGTCCTCCCCTCCTCCCCAGTAGTCAGATAATCTCCTTTATTCTCTCCCCCCAGGTCCTCCCCTCCTCCCCCAGTAGTCAGATAATCTCCTTTATTCTCTCCCCCAGGTCCTCCCCTCCTCCCCCAGTAGTCAGATAATCTCCTTTATTCTCTCCCCCAGGTCCTCCCCTCCTCCCCCAGTAGTCAGATAATCTCCTTTATTCTCTCCCCCCAGGTCCTCCCCTCCTCCCCCAGTAGTCAGATAATCTCCTTTATTCTCTCCCCCCAGGTCCTCCCCTCCTCCCCCAGTAGTCAGATGATCTCGTTTAGTTTCTCTAACGGGGGCGTGGCCACCATGAGGACCAGCGGAACGGAACCCAAGATCAAGTACTACACTGAGCTGTGTGCTGCCCCCGGCAACAGGTATAAACACACTATATACTACACTGAGCTGTGTGTTGCCCCCAGGTATAAACACACTATATACTACACTGAGCTGTGTGTTGCCCCAGTAGTCAACAGGTATAAACACACTATATACTACACTGAGCTGTGTGTTGCCCCCGGCAACAGGTATAAACACACTATATACTACACTGAGCTGTGTGCTGCCCCCTCAACAGGTATAAACACACTATATACTACACTGAGCTGTGTGCTGCCCCGGCAACAGGTATAAACACACTATATACTACACTGAGCTGTGTGTTGCCCCCGGCAACAGGTATAAACACACTATATACTACACTGAGCTGTGTGTTGCCCCCGGCAACAGGTATAAACACACTATATACTACACTGAGCTGTGTGTTGCCCCCGGCAACAGGTATAAACACACTATATACTACACTGAGCTGTGTGTTGCCCCCGGCAACAGGTATAAACACACTATATACTACACTGAGCTGTGTGCTGCCCCCGGCAACAGGTATAAACACACTATATACTACACTGAGCTGTGTGTTGCCCCCGGCAACAGGTATAAACACACTATATACTACACTGAGCTGTGTGTTGCCCCCGGCAACAGGTATAAACACACTATATACTACACTGAGCTGTGTGCTGCCCCCGGCAACAGGTATAAACACACTATATACTACACTGAGCTGTGTGTTGCCCCCGGCAACAGGTATAAACACACTATATACTACACTGAGCTGTGTGTTGCCCCCGGCAACAGGTATAAACACACTATATACTACACTGAGCTGTGTGTTGCCCCGGCAACAGGTATAAACACACTATATACTACACTGAGCTGTGTGTTGCCCCCGGCAACAGGTATAAACACACTATATACTACACTGAGCTGTGTGTTGCCCCCGGCAACAGGTATAAACACACTATATACTACACTGAGCTGTGTGCTGCCCCCGGCAACAGGTATAAACACACTATATACTACACTGAGCTGTGTGTTGCCCCCGGCAACAGGTATAAATACACTATATACTACACTGAGCTGTGTGTTGCCCCCGGCAACAGGTATAAACACACTATATACTACACTGAGCTGTGTGCTGCCCCCGGCAACAGGTATAAACACACTATATACTACACTGAGCTGTGTGTTGCCCCGGCAACAGGTATAAACACACTATATACTACACTGAGCTGTGTGCTGCCCCCGGCAACAGGTATAAACACACTATATACTACACTGAGCTGTGTGCTGCCCCCGGCAACAGGTATAAACACACTATATACTACACTGAGCTGTGTGCTGCCCCTGGCAACAGGTATAAACACACTATATACTACACTGAGCTGTGTGCTGCCCCCGGCAACAGGTATAAACACACTATATACTACACTGAGCTGTGTGCTGCCCCCGGCAACAGGTATAAACACACTATATACTGCACTGAGCTGTGTGCTGCCCCCGGCAACAGGTATAAACACACTATATACTACACTGAGCTGTGTGCTGCCCCCGGCAACAGGTATAAACACACTATATACTACACTGAGATGTGTGCTGCCCCCGGCAACAGGTATAAACACACTATATACTACACTGAGCTGTGTGCTGCCCCCGGCAACAGGTATAAACACACTATATACTACACTGAGCTGTGTGCTGCCCCCGGCAACAGGTATAAACACACTATATACTGCACTGAGCTGTGTGCTGCCCCCGGCAACAGGTATAAACACACTATATACTACACTGAGCTGTGTGCTGCCCCCGGCAACAGGTATAAACACACTATATACTACACTGAGCTGTGTGTTGCCCCCGGCAACAGATATAAACACACTATATACTACACTGAGATGTGTGCTGCCCCCGGCAACAGGTATAAACACACTATATACTACACTGAGCTGTGTGCTGCCCCCTGCAACAGGTATAAACACACTATATACTACACTGAGCTGTGTGCTGCCCCCGGCAACAGGTATAAAACACACACAATACGTACATATGCACACACAGCAGTGCTCTAGCAGATGTGAAACTTAACTCTTTCCTTCTCCCCTCCCTCCCATCTCTCTCTTTCCATCTCTCCTCCATCTCTCACTTTCGTCCTCCCTCCATCTCTCTCTCCTCCATCTCCCTCTCTTTCCTCCTCCATCCATCTCTCCTCCATCTCTCTCCTCCTCCATCTCTCTCCTCCTCCATCTCTCTCCTCCTCCATCTCTCCTCTCTCTCCTCCCTCCATCTCTCTCCTCCCTCCATCTCTCTCCTCCTCCATCTCTCTCCTTCCTCCATCTCTCCTCTCTCTCCTCCCTCCATCTCTCTCTCTCCTCCTCCATCTCTCCTCTCTCTCCTCCCTCCATCTCTCACTCCTCCATCTCCCTCTCTTTCCTCCTCCCTCCATCTCTCCTCCATCTCTCTCCTCCTCCATCTCTCTCCTCCTCCATCTCTCTCCTCCTCCATCTCTCTCCTCCCTCCATCTCTCTCCTCCATCTCTCCTCTCTCTCCTCCCTCCATCTCTCACTCCTCCATCTCCCTCTCTTTCCTCCTCCCTCCATCTCTCCTCCATCTCTCTCCTCCTCCATCTCTCTCCTCCTCCATCTCTCTCCTCCTCCATCTCTCTCCTCCTCCATCTCTCTCCTTCCTCCATCTCTCCTCTCTCTCCTCCCTCCATCTCTCTCTCCTCCATCTCCCTCTCTTTCCTCCTCCCTCCATCTCTCCTCCATCTCTCTCCTCCTCCATCTCTCTCCTTCCTCCATCTCTCTCTCTCTCCTCCCTCCATCTCTCTCTCCTCCCTCCATCTCTCTCCTCCTCCATCTCTCTCCTCCTCCATCTCTCTCCTCCCTCCATCTCTCTCCTCCTCCATCTCTCTCCTTCCTCCATCTCTCTCCTCCTCTCTCTCCTCCCTCCATCTCTCTCTCCTCCCTCCATCTCTCTCTCCTCCTCTCTCCCTCCCTCCATCTCTCTCTCTCCTCCCTCCATCTCTCTCCATCTCTCCATCTCTCCTCCATCTCTCCCTCTCTCTCCTCCCTCCATCTCTCTCCTCCTCCATCTCTCTCTGTGTGTCAGTGATGTTGAAGGTTTACAGAAGGAGTTAGATGACCTGGTTACTGCCATCGTAGAGGACTTCTTCCAGCCCCAGAAGAATAACCTGCTGTCCAAGCCTGAGTAGCACACATCAGTGGCTTGTAAACACAAAGACCCGCGCTGGTTTGACTTCCTGATCAAGATTCCCTTTCAGACATTCTTCTTCCAGAACTCACACACATTCTAGAACTCACACACATTCTAGAACTCACACACATTCTAGAACTCACACACATTCTAGAACTCACACACATTCTAGAACTCACACACATTCTAGAACTCACACACATTCTAGAACTCACACATATTCTAGAACTCACACACATTCTAGAACTCACACACATTCTAGAACTCACACACATTCAAGAACTCACACACATTCTAGAACTCACACACATTCAAGAACTCACACACATTCAAGAACTCACACACATTCTACAACTCACACACATTCAAGAACTCACACACATTCAAGAACTCACACACATTCTACAACTCACACACATTCAAGAACTCACACACATTCAAGAACTCACACACATTCTAGAACTCACACACATTCAAGAACTCACACACATTCTAGAACTCACACACATTCAAGAACTCACACACATTCAAGAACTCACACACATTCAAGAACTCACACACATTCTACAACTCACACACATTCTACAACTCACACACATTCTACAACTCACACACATTCTACAACTGACACACACATTCTACAACTCACACACATTCTACAACTCACACACATTCTACAACTCACACACATTCTACAACTCACACACATTCTACAACTCACACACATTCTACAACTCACACACATTCTACAACTCACACACATTCTACAACTCACACACATTCTACAACTCACACACATTCTACAACTCACACACATTCTACAACTCACACACATTCTACAACTCACACACACATTCTACAACTCACACACATTCTACAACTCACACACATTCAAGAACTCACACACATTCTACAACTCACACATCACACACACACACATTCTAGAATGGGTGCGTTCCAGGCCGACTACCAATGTGTGTGTGTGTGTGTGTGTGTGTGTGTGTGTGTGTGTGTGTGTGTGTGTGTGTGTGTGTGTGTGTGTGTGTGTGTGTGTGTGTGTGTGTGTGTGTGTGTGTGTGTGTGTGTGTGTGTGTGTGTGTGTGCCTGTGTGTGTGTGTGTGTGTGTTGAATGCTGTACCACTGAGCAAAACAACTAATAAAAGTCCCATGATGGTAGTGACTGTCCAGTACTGTAGATCACTAATAATTAATAAAATACTATATCATTTATTACATCACATGAATAAAATACTTCAGTTGTTGTGTATATTTAGTGCCTTCAGAAGGTATTCACACCCTCCTTTGGACTTTTGACACATTTTGTTGTTACAAAGAGTAAAATAAAATGGATTGAATTGTCATTTTCTCGGTTAACAATCTACACAGAAATATTCTCTCAAAAGTGGTAGGAAAATTGTTTTTGAACATTTTATTACAAATGAATGAAAACTACACCATGAATATAATAAAATACTAATAATAAAATACTAATAAATATTATTTAATGAAAACTACACCACGAATATACCTTTGATAAATAGATACATATTCCCCCTCCTTCCTCCCTGAGTCAATACATGTTAGAAACCCATTGGCAGGGATTACAGCTGGGAGTCTTCCTGGGTAAGTCTCTAGGAGTCATTACAGCTGGGAGTCTTCCTGGGTAAGTCTCTAAGAGTCATTACAGCTGGGAGTCTTCTTGGGTAAGTCTCTAGGAGTCATTACAGCTGGGAGTCTTCTTGGGTAAGTCTCTAAGAGTCATTCAGCTGGGAGTCTTCTTGGGTAAGTCTCTTAAGAGTCATTACAGCTGGGGGTCTTCCTGGGTAAGTCTCTAAGAGTCATTACAGCTGGGAGTCTTTCTGGGTAAGTCTCTAAGAGTCATTACAGCTGGGAGTCTTCCTGGGTAAGTCTCTAAGAGTCATTACAGCTGGGAGTCTCTCTGGGTAAGTCTCTAGGAGTCATTACAGCTGGGGGTCTTCCTGGGTAAGTCTCTAAGAGTCATTCAGCTGGGAGTCTTCTTGGGTAAGTCTCTTAAGAGTCATTACAGCTGGGGGTCTTCTTGGGTAAGTCTCTAGGAGTCATTACAGCTGGATTGTACAATATTAGCTCATTATTCAAATTCTTCAAGCTGGTTGTTGGACAGTCAAATCTGTAACTAGGCAACTCCGGGAACATTCAACGTTGTCTTGGTAACTCCAGTGTAGATTTGGCCTTGTGATTTAGGTTGTTGTCCTGCTGAAAGGTGAATTTGTCTCCCAGTGTCTGTTGGAAAGCAGACTGAACCAGGTTTTCCTCTAGGATTTTGCCTATATTCCCCTTTTCTTTTTTATCCTAAAAAACTCCCTTGTTGATGACAAGCATACCCATAACATGATGCTTGAAAATATGAAGAGAGGTACTCAGTGATGTTGTGTTGGATTTAACCCCAAAACATAACCGTTTATAATTCAGGACATCGTGTTAATTATGTTAACCATCCACAGGGATGCTGGCCCATGTTGACTCCAACGCTTCCCACAAGTTGGCTGCTCGTGGATCTTTACCTCCAACCTGTTGACTCGTGGCATAATGGCTGCATGTGGTTTTTCTCTGTTCCCAAGTCCTCCCATCAGTGTTGAAACAGAACCGGGGTTCATCACACCAGGAAATGTGTTTTTTTTTCAGTGTTTTCGGCCCAACTACAACCACAGTTTGTGTTGTTATTTGCTGAAGGAAGTGTAACTCTGTCCGTCGGCTGATGAGGTGTACGACCTCCTTTTTATGGGTCGTGTGTTTTTACAGAACTGTCAGTTGTACTAACTGCGGCCCGTCTGTTGATCTGCACACTTAGTGTCAGCCACCCTTTGACCTCTTTCATCAGTGACCCGTTTTCAACCACTGGTCCTGACCGTTGGCTGGATGTCCTTTGGGTGGGGGACCAACCTCCCCTGTTATTGTAATGGTGAGAGGTTAGCATGTTTTGGGGGTATGCTAACCTCCCCTGTTATTGTAATGGTGAGAGGTTAGCATGTTTTTGGGGTATGCTAACCTCCCCTGTTAATGTAATGGTAAAAGGTTAGCATGTTTTGGGGGTGTGCTAACCTCCTGTGTTATTGTAATGGTGAGAGTTTAGCATGTTTTTTGGGGATGTGCTAACCTCCTGTGTTATTGTAATGGTGAGAGGTTAGCATGTTTTGGAGGTATGCTAACCTCCCCTGTTATTGTAATGGTGAGAGGTTAGCATGTTTTGGGGGTATGCTAACCTCCCCTGTTATTGTAATGGTGAGAGGTTAGCATGTTTTTGGGGTATGCTAACCTCCCCTGTTAATGTAATGGTAAAAGGTTAGCATGTTTTGGGGGTGTGCTAACCTCCTGTGTTATTGTAATGGTGAGAGGTTAGCATGTTTTTTGGGGTATGCTAACCTCCTGTGTTATTGTAATGGTGAGAGGTTAGCATGTCTTGGGGGTATGCTAACCTCCTGTGTTATTGTAATGGTGAGAGGTTAGCATGTCTTGAGGGTATGACGTGTGCATCTGTAACTCTCTCACTCATCATTATTCTTGACACACTCAAACCAGTACGCCTGGCACCTACTGTTCCTCATTCAAAGGTACTTCAATTTTTAGTCTTGGCCATTCACCCTCTGAATGGCACACAGACACAATCCATGTCTCATTTATCTCAAGGCTTAAAAATCCTTCTTTATCCCGTCTCCTCCCCTTCATCTACACTGATTGAAGTGGATTTAACAGGTGACATCAATAAGGGATCATATCTTTCACATGGATTCACCTGGGCAGTCTGTGATGGAGAGAGCAGGTGTTCTTAATGTTTTGTCCACACAGTGTATTCTCAGGTAGCGATACCTCAGGAAGCAGCTGTTCTCTATTTCTCTCCACCAAGTGTTCTTCTGTCTCTTCTCTCCAATGTAATGTAGCAGGCGTAAAATAAACACACAAACCGGACAAGGAGGCGCGCAATGGATTATGGTCATTGTAGTTAATTACCACCTTTTCCTGCACTACACTATGTAGACTATTGGTCCGTTGGAAACTACAACTCCCTACTACATCACACAGTTCAGACTGGGTCGGATTTATCTCTAGAGAAACTACAACTCCCTAGTTGCACAGTTCAGATTGGGTCTGATTTATCTCTAGAGAAACTACAACTCCCTACTACATCACACAGTTCAGGCTGGGTCTGATTTATCTCTAGAGAAACTACAACTCCCTACTACATCACACAGTTCAGACTGGGTCTGATTCATCTCTAGAGAAACTACAACTCCCTACTACATCACACAGTTCAGGCTGGGTCTGATTTATCTCTAGAGAAACTACAACTCCCTACTACATCACACAGTTCAGTCTGGGTCTGATTTATCTCTTGAGAAACTGGGCAAAGCATTGAGCTTACAGAGAAAAGGAAAAACAGAAATGGAATTCAAATAATTGAACCAATTCAGTCAATTAGATGTTTAAAAAAACTACATGTACATGAATCACTCAGCACAACATTGCAGACGTTCAATTACACACTAGACACCTGGGGAGTGTTGGTCAGAGACCAGGTCATTGGCTGAATGTCCCTAGACACCTGGGGAGTGTTGGTCAGAGACCAGGTCATTGGCTGAATGTCCCTAGACACCTGGGGGGTGTTGGTCAGAGACCAGGTCATTGGCTGAATGTCCCTAGACACCTGGGGAGTGTTGGTCAGAGACCAGGTCATTGGCTGAATGTCCCTAGACACCTGGGGGGTGTTGGTCAGAGAGCAGGTCATTGGCTGAATGTCCCTAGACACCTGGGGAGTGTTGGTCAGAGACCAGGTCATTGGCTGAATGTCCCTAGACACCTGGGGGGTGTTGGTCAGAGACCAGGTCATCTACTCCCCTAGACACCTGGGGAGTGTTGGTCAGAGACCAGGTCATCTACTCCCCTAGACACCTGGGGAGTGTTGGTCAGAGACCAGGTCATTGGCTGAATGTCCCTAGACACCTGGGGAGTGTTGGTCAGAGACCAGGTCATTGGCTGAATGTCCCTAGACACCTGGGGGGTGTTGGTCAGAGACCAGGTCGTCTACTCCCCTAGACACCTGGGGGGTGTTGGTCAGAGACCAGGTCGTCTACTCCCCTAGACACCTGGGGAGTGTTGGTCAGAGACCAGGTCATCTACTCCCCTAGACACCTGGGGAGTGTTGGTCAGAGACCAGGTCATCTACTCCCCTAGACACCTGGGGAGTGTTGGTCAGAGACCAGGTCATTGGCTGAATGTCCCTAGACACCTGGGGAGTGTTGGTCAGAGACCAGGTCATTGGCTGAATGTCCCTAGACACCTGGGGGGTGTTGGTCAGAGACCAGGTCATTGGCTGAATGTCCCTAGACACCTGGGGAGTGTTGGTCAGAGACCAGGTCATTGGCTGAATGTCCCTAGACACCTGGGGGGTGTTGGTCAGAGAGCAGGTCATTGGCTGAATGTCCCTAGACACCTGGGGAGTGTTGGTCAGAGACCAGGTCATTGGCTGAATGTCCCTAGACACCTGGGGGGTGTTGGTCAGAGACCAGGTCATCTACTCCCCTAGACACCTGGGGAGTGTTGGTCAGAGACCAGGTCATCTACTCCCCTAGACACCTGGGGAGTGTTGGTCAGAGACCAGGTCATTGGCTGAATGTCCCTAGACACCTGGGGAGTGTTGGTCAGAGACCAGGTCATTGGCTGAATGTCCCTAGACACCTGGGGAGTGTTGGTCAGAGACCAGGTCATCTACTCCCCTAGACACCTGGGGAGTGTTGGTCAGAGACCAGGTCATCTACTCCCCTAGACACCTGGGGAGTGTTGGTCAGAGACCAGGTCATCTACTCCCTAGACACCTGGGGAGTGTTGGTCAGAGACCAGGTCATCTACTCCCCTAGACACCTGGGGAGTGTTGGTCAGAGACCAGGTCATTGGCTGAATGTCACTAGACACCTGGGGAGTGTTGGTCAGAGACCAGGTCATCTACTCCCCTAGACACCTGGGGAGTGTTGGTCAGAGACCAGGTCATTGGCTGAATGTCACTAGACACCTGGGGAGTGTTGGTCAGAGACCAGGTCATCTACTCCACTAGACACCTGGGGAGTGTTGGTCAGAGACCAGGTCATCTACTCCCCTAGACACCTGGGGAGTGTTGGTCAGAGACCAGGTCATTGGCTGAATGTCCCTAGACACCTGGGGAGTGTTGGTCAGAGACCAGGTCATCTACTCCCCTAGACACCTGGGGAGTGTTGGTCAGAGACCAGGTCATCTACTCCACTAGACACCTGGGGAGTGTTGGTCAGAGACCAGGTCATCTACTCCCCTAGACACCTGGGGAGTGTTGGTCAGAGACCTGGTCATCTACTGTCCTAGACACCTGGGGAGTGTTGGTCAGAGACCAGGTCATCTACTCCCCAGACACCTGGGGAGTGTTGGTCAGAGACCAGGTCATCTCTCCCTAGACACCTGGGGGAGAGACCAGGTCATCTACTCCCCTAGACACCTGGGGAGTGTTGGTCAGAGACCAGGTCATCTACTGTCCCTAGACACCTGGGGAGTGTTGGTCAGAGACCAGGTCATCTACTCCCCTAGACACCTGGGGAGTGTTGGGTCCAGAGACACCTGGGGAGGTCATCTCATCTACTCCCCTAGACACCTGGGGAGTGTTGGTCATGA
>NW_025748694.1:0-5000 GCF_021184085.1 Oncorhynchus gorbuscha
TTCTGTGTGTTAGTAGAACAGGTTTGTGAACTCAGCCCCAGGACCAGCTGGATGAGGGGACTGAGGCTTCCGTGTGTTAGTAGAACAGGTTTGTGAACTCAGCCCCAGGACCAGCTGGATGAGGGGACTGAGGCTTCAGTGTGTTAGTAGAACAGGTTTGTGAACACAACCCCAGAACCAAATAGATAGAGACTGAAGCTTCAGTAAATTATCAAAAACAGGGTGACTTCAACCCCAAGACCAACTGAATGATAGAACTAAGGCACAAATATAATAATAAGTACAAATTGCTTTGACTTCCTTCCAGAACCCTTCAATGAGAGACTGAGAGCTTCCAGTATAGTAGAACACGAGTTATGAAGACTCCTTAGAACCAAATAGATAGAGAACCCCAAAACTTCAATGTATTAAATCGAAACAAATTGTATTCAACCCAGAATAACTAGATAAAGAGACTAGAACTTCAGTAATGTTAGTAGAACAGGTTTGTGAACTCCCAGCCCCAGAGACCAGCTGGATGAAGACTGAGAGCTTCAGTAGGTTAATAGAACAGGCTTTGTGAACTCCAGCCCCAGGACCAGCTGTTCAGTGTGTTAGTAGAACAGGTTAGTGAACTCCAGCCCGGACCAGCTGGATGAGGGACTGAGGCTGTGCTGTTAACATCGGTTTAGTAGAACAGACTTGTGAACTCAACCCCAGGACTAGCTGGATGAGGGACTGAGGCTTCAGTGTGTTAGTAGAACAGGTTTGTGAACTCAGCCCCAGGACCAGCTGGATGAGGGACTGAGGCTTCAGTGGGTTAGTAGAACAGGTTAGTGAACTCAGCCCCAGGACCCGGCTGGATGATGGGACTGAGGCTTCAGTGTGTTAGTAGAACAGGTTAGTGAACTCAGCCCCAGGAACAGCTGGATGAGGGAACTGAGGCTTCAGTGGGTTAGTAGAACAGGTTTGAGAACTCAGCCCCAGGACCAGCTGTTCAGTGTGTTAGTAGAACAGGTTAGTGAACTCAGCCCCAGGACCAGCTGGATGAGGGGACTGAGGCGTCAGTGTGTTAGTAGAACAGGTTTGTGAACTCAGCCCCAGGACCAGCTGGATGAGGAACTGAGGCTTCAGTGTGTTAGTAGAACAGGTAGTGAACTCCAGCCCCAGGACCAGCTGGATGAGGGACTGAGGGCTTCAGTGTGTTAGTAGAACAGGTTAGTGAACTCAGCCCCAGGACCAGCTGGATGAGGGACTGAGGCTTCAGTGGAGTTAATAGAACAGGTTTGAGAACTCAGCCCCAGGACCAGCTGTTCAGTGTGTTAGTAGAACAGGTTAGTGAACTCAGCCCCAGGACCAGCTAGGATGAGGGACTGAGGGCGTCAGTGTGTTAGTAGAACAGGTTTGAACTCAGCCCCAGGACCAGCTGGATGAGGGAACTGAGGCTTCAGTGTGTTAGTAGAACAGGTTATTGAACTCAGCCCCGGGACCAGCTGGATAGAGGGGACTGAGGCTTCAGTGTGTTAGTAGAACAGGTTTGTGAACTCAGCCCCAGGACCAGCTGTTCAGTGTGTTAGTAGAACAGGTTAGTGAACTCAGCCCCAGGACCAGCTGGATGAGGGGACTGAGGCTTCAGTGGGTTAGTAGAACAGGTTTGTGAACTCGGCCCCAGGACTAGCTGGATGAGGGACTGAGGCTTCAGTGTGTTAGTAGAACTGGTTAGTGAACTCAGCCCCAGGACCAGCTGGATGAGGGGACTGAGGCTTCAGTGTGTTAGTAGATCAGGTTAGTGAACTCAGCCCCAGGACCAGCTGGATGAGGGAACTGAGGCTTCAGTGTGTTAGTAGAACAGGTTAGTGAACTCAGCCCCAGGACCAGCTGTTCAGTGTGTTAGTAGAACAGGTTAGTGAACTCAGCCCCAGGACCAGCTGGATGATGGGACTGAGGCTTCAGTGTGTTAGTAGATCAGGTTAGTGAACTCAGCCCCAGTACCAGCTGGATGAGAGGACTGAGGCTTCAGTGTGTTAGTAGAACAGGTTTGTGAACTCAGCCCCAGGACCAGCTGGATGAGGGAACTGAGGCTTCAGTGTGTTAGTAGAACAGGTTAGTGAACTCAGCCCCGGGACCAGCTGGATGGGGGACTGAGGCTTCAGTGTGTTAGTAGAACAGGTTTGTGAACTCAGCCCCAGGACCAGCTGTTCAGTGTGTTAGTAGAACAGGTTAGTGAACTCCAGCCCCAGGACCAGCTGGATGAGGGAACCGAGGCTTCAGTGTGTTACTAGAACAGGTTAGTGAACTCCAGCCCCAGGACCAGCTGGATGAGGGACTGAGGCTTCAGTGTTTTAGTAGAACAGGTTAGTGAACTCAGCCCCAGGACCAGCTGGATGAGGGGACTGAGGCTTCAGTGTTTTAGTAGAACAGGTTTGTGAACTCGGCCCCAGGACTAGCTGGATGAGGGGACTGAGGCTTCAGTGTGTTAGTAGAACTGGTTAGTGAACTCAGCCCCAGGACCAGCTGGATGAGGGGACTGAGGCTTCAGTGTGTTAGTAGATCAGGTTAGTGAACTCAGCCCCAGGACCAGCTGGATGAGGGAACTGAGGCTTCAGTGTGTTAGTAGAACAGGTTAGTGAACTCAGCCCCAGGACCAGCTGTTCAGTGTGTTAGTAGAACAGGTTAGTGAACTCAGCCCCAGGACCAGCTGGATGATGGGACTGAGGCTTCAGTGTGTTAGTAGATCAGGTTAGTGAACTCAGCCCCGGTACCAGCTGGATGAGAGGACTGAGGCTTCAGTGTGTTAGTAGAACAGGTTTGTGAACTCAGCCCCAGGACCAGCTGGATGAGGGAACTGAGGCTTCAGTGTGTTAGTAGAACAGGTTAGTGAACTCAGCCCCGGGACCAGCTGGATGAGGGGACTGAGGCTTCAGTGTGTTAGTAGAACAGGTTTGTGAACTCAGCCCCAGGACCAGCTGTTCAGTGTGTTAGTAGAACAGGTTAGTGAACTCAGCCCCAGGACCAGCTGGATGAGGGAACCGAGGCTTCAGTGTGTTACTAGAACAGGTTAGTGAACTCAGCCCCAGGACCAGCTGGATGAGGGACTGAGGCTTCAGTGTTTTAGTAGAACAGGTTAGTGAACTCTGCCCCAGGACCAGCTGGATGAGGACTGAGGCTTCAGTGTTTTAGTAGAACAGGTTAGTGAACTCAGCCCCAGGATCAGCTGGATGATGGGACTCTTTTCTTTGCTCAGCTCTTGGCATTGCAGGGCTTGATAATGATAGGAGAGGGGGGTCACTGTATTTGAGATGTTTCCAAAACTGAATTGCTCTTTATTATTAGTGTATTTTGGCCTAATTCTGCCCCTGCATCCCTTGTTTGTAGTGTTCCTCTGGACATGTAGGAGAATCTTACAGAACTCTGCATGCAGGGTTTCAATGGGGTATTGTCCCCTTTGATGAAATCTTGTTTGCAAGTGGACCCCATACCTCGCTGCCATGAAGTCAATTGGTTCCATGACATATTCAATTAGTGTTAGCCACATTTTAATAGGTATTTCAATTTGAATGAGCTTTTTAATGGCGTAGAATGCCCTGCATGCTTTCGCTCTCAGTTCATTCACTGCCTCATTAAGGTGTCCAGTTGAGCTTATTTTTAAACCTAAGTAATTGTAGTGTGTGCAGTACTCTATATATTTTGTAGCAATTGAACTCTTGTCTCTGTCTCTGCATCTCTGTCTGTCTCTGTCTCTCTCTCTCTCTCTCACTCTGTCTCTGTCTCTGACACTTCACCGAATGCGAACACATTCAAGGACATCTAATTGGTCAGAAACCGATGTGTTTTGGGAGCAAGAGCAAGAACATTGGCTTTGACATTCTGATTGGTTAGAAAGGTCAATCGCTATGACTTTGTTTTGTACAACACCCCTCATGTCCCTATCACCACAAACTACTTCAACGATGGCAGTCTCAGACTGAAGTGTGTAGCGAACGACAGAGCGGCGGTGTTATTTAGTGTGAGTCATCAGGCCACATTATATCTACCAACCACGTAGGTTAAATATGAGTGAGTGTAGCTCGATGATTCACCTGTGTTATTTGTGTATAGTGTATGTTTATGAGGTTTTTCCCTGTGTTCCTGAACCCTGCTCGTCTCTGATCCTCTCGGTTCCACTCTTCATCTCTCGGTTCCTCTCTTCTCCTCTCTGATCCTCACGGTTCCTCTCTGCTCCTCTCTGATCCTCTCTTCTCCTCTCTGCCCCTCTCTGATCCTCTCTGCCCCTCTCTGATCCTCTCGGTTTCTCTCTTCTCCTCTCCGATCTTCTCGGTTCCTCTCTTCTCCTCTCTGATCCTCTTGGTTCCTCTCTTCTCCTCTGGGGTCCTCTCTTCTCCCCTCTGCTCCTCTCTGATCCTCTCTGTTCCTCTCTTCTCCTCTGTTCTCCTCTCTGATCTTCTGGACCTCTCACACATCTCAGTCCATGACACTCTGCTATCTGTCTCTAGGTGCTCGAGGTCCTCTACCCTGCTGCCTCTACTCATCTCTACTCCTCTCTTCTCCTCTCTGATCTTCTCGGTTCCTCTCTTCTCCACTCTGATCCTCTCGGTTCCTCTCTTCTCCTCTCTGATCCTCTTTGTTCCTGTCTTCTCCTCTCTGCTCCTCTCTTCTCCTCTCTGATCCTCTCGGTTCCTCTCTACTCCTCTCGGTTCCTCTCTTCTCCTCTCTGATCCTCTCGGTTCCTCTCTACTCCTCTCTGCTCCTCTCTACTCCTCTCTGCTCCTCTCTGCTCCTCTCTTCTCCTCTCTGATCCTCTCGGTTCCTCTCTACTCCTCTCTGCTCCTCTCTTCTCCTCTCTGATCCTCTCGGTTCCTCTCTACTCCTCTCTGCTCCTCTCTTCTCCTCTCTGATCCTCTTTGTTCCTGTCTTCTGCTCCCTCTCTACTCTCTCTGCTGCTCCTCTCTTCTCCTCATCCCTGTTTCCTCTCTACTCTCTCTGCTCCTCTCTTCCCCTCTGATCCCTGTTTCCTCTCTACT